>NC_041390.1:422874190-422890000 GCF_002162155.2 Triticum dicoccoides | reverse complement strand
AACTCCAGCGAGCCCCCCCCACCCCCTGAAAATCGACTGACCCAAAAGTTGATTCAGTTGACTGAAGTGTACCTAAATCAGAGCAGCATCGCAAGCAAGACCAAGACCGAGAGCAGCGGCGCGAGCAAGAGCAAGAGCAGACCAGGCAGGGGACCGAGAGGAAGAGCAGAGCAGCAGTGCGAGCGAGAGCTAAAGCAGCAGCAGCTCCTACTAATGTGGACGCCGCCGCTGAGGGACCGACGCCATGGAGGAAGTGGCCGGTGACTCCCCGTGGATGGAGCCACGCCGTGTCAGCTCGGGACCATGCGCCGGCAGCACCGTGAGATCGAATCAAGAAGAAAATGCGGCGATTAGTGTACAACCTCTTTGGTGGCACCGATTAGGCCGCAGCTTCATCCAAGGAAACGGTGATGATGATGCTCTTCCGGTGGTGCAGGTGAAGACGGCGGTGTGGGAATGGATGTGGCGTGAAAGACGAGGGGAACATTAGGGCAGATCTTTGGAGGCGGAGGACGGGGTGGCTGAACCAGCGGGACGACCAGATCGACGACGGATCCTCATCCGGTACGGTGGATGAGGGACGTCAAGGTGTTGATGTGGACAACGTCGTCGGGGAAGAGGCTCCGGCTGGGTGGCGGATGGAGGAGGGTGTCGGGCTTCACGGGTTTTCCCGGCCTCGGTGTACGAATGGGTGGGCGGATGGGATGGGAGTGGGGATCCATGGCTTAGGGACACGCTTATCCAAAATGTGGGGTAAGTTATGGAAGTACCCCCACCGATTTGAGGCGGTTCTTTCGGTTCAGGGCTATCATGGGCATTTCGCGTGTCGGGATTTCACAGGAGGTGGGAGTTTTCACACGCGTTGTAATTTTGGAATAGCAAGGCGTGGGTTGAGATGGAGGGAGTTGTCGGAGCACCACGAGACAAAGATATATCTTAAATATTTTGAGCTAACAAGGCGCGGGTTGAAATTTCCGGACAAGCCTAACATGTACTGTACCAAATCAATTCGCACTACAAATGTCATTCAAAACTTTGAATTCATGTTATGTTCAATTAAAATATTTCGCTATGTGTATAATGCATGCAACCTAGTACTCAAATGAACGTATTAGTGCATTCCAAACATATATACTACCGCTTCAATATGAACTAAATTTGAATTTGTTTCTCTATTTGAATAAGATCTACAATAATGATTGTTGTGAAGTCAAAGCATTTGAATAAGATCTACAATCATCATTATTGTCAAGTTAAACCATCATTTGTGTATTATCTTCACAACACACCACATGATTAGTCTCGAGTTACATATCAACTATGTGTACTATATGTACTCGAACTCCATTATTTGAATCCACTTTATGTTGATTTCAAATCATAGTAAATTTCAAGCTCTAGCTAGATCTTCACAAACTAAACCATGTCTCATATGTATAATGTGTTTATCACATTATGTATGGTGCCCCGCCCCCTACGCCTACAAGTATTTAGATGCGAGTTGCAAACACCACACATTACCACAAATTCAAATAAAATGTGAGAATGTTCGATATATAGTGTTGTTTAGATTGTTCGATATTTGGTTGTAAGCTACAAATGCAACACATTATCACAAATTCAAATAAAATGTGAGGTTGTTCGATGTATAGTATGGTTTAGATTGTTTGACATTTAGCTGTGAGTTGCAAACGCCATCATTATCACATTATGGTATAACATGTGAAAAACCACAACACGCGTATCACCGCTATATGTTTAAAACACTATGATCTCTTGTTCAAATATATGATTCCACTTTCATATCAAATTATGATCTTTGTTAGTATCTTACAACCACACAACCCTCTAACCTCTGTAGCTACCACTAACTTCCTCTCGTGCATGCACACGCCCTCCTCGCCCTCCCCCTCCCTTAGCATTCTATCCATCACGCACATTCATTTTTTTCTTTAGGTCGTTCTCCCACAGTCTCCACAACTCGTTTCCGACACACACGGGTCGATAAACCTCTCCAGCGATGTTTGCCGACAACATACACACGCACCTTCAATCTCCTCCTTTATGTGTCCTTGCCTCATGTCTCTCATATGGTCCCACACACATGTAAACTCTCGCCCCTATTTTCATCGATCTCACAACCGCACACTCCTCCCCCTATCTAGCTAGATCCATTCTCTCCGTCTATCCGTCTCGCCGGGCCTTATTTTCCTCTAACAAATGGACGTACACCGACCGATCTCCTACTATACATATAGCTAGCAAGGTCCTTATAACTCGTTTTTCCCACGCGTCGATCGATCTACCTCATTAGTTGTGTCTCCCTTCCTCCAACAAATAACAATTGATCTACCGATCTAGTTAGGTTTGCTTACCAAACACATGGTTCCCCTTCATCATCCATGGATGTGTCTCGACAGATCTATCACGCACAGGCACACACAGAAACACATCCCCACTCTTATTGATAATATTGCAGTTCCATCCTCAGTTCGTCTAGTAGGCCGCTCCCACCATCTTCGAGAAGCAACTCCATCACCCATCCATCACTCTACCCCTCTCCCTGCCTCTCTCTCTCCTCTCTCTCTGTCCCATCCTATTTCCCATCCTTCAGATATGTATGGACGTCGACCGATCTCCCTCAAGACATAGTTGGGTCTCTCCTCCTCAACACATATACGAGTCGTTCTACCTTTATAGTTAGGCCTCTGCCTACCCCTCCCCCCTCCCCCTCGCACACACACACACACACCGATACATCGAGCGCTCTAGTCATCTCTCCCTGGCACACACAAACTTGACACATGCCCTCTGACGTTCCGGTATCTAGGTCAGTCGCCCAATATCTTTGACTTGCACACACACACAATTTCGATGGCTCTCTCATCGATCTCGCACCCACCCACTTGATCCTCTCTTCGACTCTATCGATATCTATGACAACCCTCTCTTCTCGTGGATTGCCCGACCCTCTATATATGATATGGATAGGCCTCCATTTCACACACATTGCATGCAAAATTTTGTTTGAGATGTCATCGACACATATTCCCACAAATACATTCACGAACGCACAAGCCATTTGTCTAGGTTTGTATCTCTCACACACACCCACGTAGGTGGGGGACATGCACAAAGAGAAGAGGTGCACGCACGGTGCACGTACTCCCTTCTCTTTCCCAACCACACCCGCGCGGGTACACGGTGGAGCTCATTTCTATACAAAAAGGCAGCCCACATGGTAACTTGACACGTGTACTGGTTGTCCACTAGGTGGAGGGAGGATCGTCTACCACGGGTGAACAAACAAATTGTGACTTGATGCGTTATGTTAAAAAGAGGCAAACCATGTGGGGCCTACCTTAGAGGCAAGGCTCTATACACCGGAGTACTTTTGATATGTCCTGTCAACTCGCAGAACGAGGAGAAGCTTGCTTAGTACGCCCACTCCCTCGCCCACGCGCGCGGTGGCTCGTAGGACGAGGAGAAATTTTTACTAGTACTCCCTTCGTTTACTCCTCATACCTACCTTGGTTAGAGAGATTATCTATTGTTTCGAATATATGTCCTTTAGTAGATTTCAATATGAACTACTAGTACATACTCCAAATAGTGATGTATATAGACATATTTTAGAGTGTAGATTCACTCATTTTGCTCCGTATGTAGTCCATATTGAAACGGACGTAATAGTACGCACTCGCCCTCGCCCCTGGACCCTCGCCACGTGGCGGACGTGCAGCAATTCATTTGGTCTCATATAGCCAGAACGATATATAGTGCGGTACCATTATTGCTCGACTTCCCGAAGAGGCAAAGAGCCAATCGCAAGGTTAATAGTTTGGAGATGCCAAGCGCAAGGTTTATAGGAGAACGAGTAGTAGGTGCAGTGTCATTTGTAAATAAAGTTTTTTTCTTCAGTGGCACGTACGCAATATAAATAGGTTCATATGGAGAGAAAAGGAAACTGCTCCAGTATATACATAGGCAGGACGAGCCTACACGGTTGCTTGCTTGGGTTGCTCTCTTTAGTTTTCACACTCTCGCACAAAACCACTGTGGCCACATCTCTAACATCCCGGCGGATCACGTCCACCGGGGGAAGGGGTGGATTCTTAGTGTAGATGTGGTCACCGTCGCCGGCGGTGGAAACCCACTGTAGGCATGTCCCGATCAGGGGTGCCCGCCATTCTCTCTCACAAAGCCGGTGAGGTTGCCTTCGTCCATTGATCATTGCCGTGACGTGGGTAGTTGCCTCCTCCCACTGCCCTCCTCTAGGTTGAGCTACGTCCCGACATCGCTCAGGTACAACGCCCTTTACAGCCGGCTTGCACCACCGTTCCAGCTGCCCACATCACTGCATGTGGATATTTCTCTACTTCTTTGCCCCGCACATACCTCTACTGGCTTCTACGTACTGTATTTGTGATGAGTTTATGTCTCATCAACTAGTCCCAGTAATCTTGAATCGCACATACCGCATTGTACTATCTCGCTGATAAATTACAGTACATACTATACAAGTACTTCCTCCATTCCTAAATATAAGTCTTTGTAGAGATTTCACCATGAACCACATACGGATGTATATAGATGCATTTTAAGTGTAGATTCAATAATTTTGTTCCGTATGTAGTCCACCTAGTGGAATCTCTACAAAGACTTATATTTAGGAATGGAGGGAGTACTATGTAAAGAGTTAGGTGCCGCACGGTGTCCAGAAAATATGGTGATAGTGTGAGGTGGGCCATTTAATCACTGAGCCTGCGTGTTTTCACTGCTCTTGCACTCCTCCGTCGTAAGAATGGAGAAAATTGTAATCTAGTAGTACCTCCTTTCGACGAAAGCGTAGGACATCCAGCAGTTCTACCACCTCAGTAATAATGACCAATGAGCCGTCAAATCACATAGACCCAGCAGTAAGTTGGACGGACAAAGCAACCATCACTTTTGAATCCGCTTCTCCCTTCAACGCAGGCGCCAGTGAGAGGTCGCGTCCACTCTGCCTGGGCATGAATGCAGCACTGACCTTTTCAGGCGGGAAGCACGCGCGGGCGATGGAGGGGCTTTGGGTGGGCTAGGCTGGTCAGGAGCGGGCGTGGCAGCTGTCCGCATGTCCCTACCAGACTCCAGGAAACGAGAGGATGCACCGACTCTGGCGGCTAAAATCGTACACTACACACCATCTCTCTGTAGGAGTAGGTCGATCTGTCGCTCTCTCTGACACACACATGCTATTAAACACACACGCGCACACGCACATGCACACACAGGTTCATAGAATCGGAAAATCATGCGAGTGCAAAGCCACAGGAAGTGAGATATAAATGGAGTATGTACAAGAAGAGAAGAGGTGACGAATATTCCATCAAACTTGGACTGAGGAGTAGTACTCCCTCCGTCTAGTTGTTAAGTCATCTTACAGAAATCAGATATTCCCAAAATGTTTAGGCGTCATCCATTAACTTCACATCTCAATCCCCTCCTGGCCTCATTGCTAGCGAGCATTGTTACTTAGGGAGCATTTGGATCCTTAGCAAGAACAGCTTATAGCATAGCCGGGCAAGGTTAGGCGTCTGTAACTGTTAAAATATGTTAGCTTTTGTGGGCCAGCTAGCTTGGGTGGGCTAGAAAAACCTTGCTAGCTCAGGAGAGCCAGATCGGCTCGCTTCCGACGGCAAACTTCACGTAGTAGTAACACATACTAGTAACATATGCATGTTGCACTAGTCCAAGTTACTCACAACCTTGACCAGCCTAAGCAATGTAACAAAACGCTCCTTACTTTGCCTTGTTATCTCCCCCGGAAACCCAATGCATGGAGCGCAATTATGCGTTGATCAGTCAAGAAATCATAGTCGGTTTCCATGCGAGTTAATATGTGGCCCTGCATGGTAGCTAAAACGGCATCTCTTAGTTGTTTGGATTAATTGTTGCGTTTAGAGACAGAAATCAGGGCTTTGATTGGAGGAATGACCGGTCAAGTTTCTCCTTCCCCTCCAATCTGCTTGCACCTTGGTCCCGCTGCACCTTCTAACGTGACTTATTACACCTAGACAGAGGGAGTCATACGAGATACAGTGGCACACTGACTTAGGTCGAATACAAGTGGCCAAAATTGTGTGAATGTTATAATAAGGATTCACTTAAAATAGTACGTGAGTGAACATAGGCATCAATTGGACAGTGTTCCCGAGCAGTACCGAGATGTGTGAGGTAAGATACACCGCTGGCGCTTTTAATTTTTCTTATTAATTTGTTTGTTTCACCTTCTGACTCGTGGGACCCAACGTACTACGTGGAGAGAGGTAACGTACTACTAGTCAAAATGGATGGATACAAAGCTATACGATCTCATAGTGACCGTATAATCACCTCATCACGTATAAGCTGCAGCCTCGGCGCTTGTTTTCTAGGATTTGCACTCTTCACACTCTCTCTCCAGTATATATATACACGCTGGAGCCTCAGGGCTTGTAGTTGCTCTCTTCACACTCTCTCACCCTCTTCGAATCTAAACAAGACTTCGTTGGCCTCTCTCTCTCCCCTCACTGCTGGTCTGCTTGTAGTTGCTCTCTTCACACTCTCTCACCCTCTCCAGATCTAAACAAGACTTCGTTGGCCTCTCTTTCTCCCCTCACTGCTGGTCAAAGAGCCAGCAGGATCCGTCCGCCTGGAAGGGAAGGGGGCATAACATTGTCGCTGTCGGTGAGGGAGGAGGGAATCCACTACCGGTGTAGCTGTTCACTTTCACCCAGCGGCGGTGCGGGAGGGCCTCCGACCCCTTCTTCTTCTTCGTCGTACATAGTGTGTGTCGAGCGGCCTCCGGTCGCCCACAGAACCACACCCCTAGAACCTTAAGTTATAATTTACTTATTCCACATGCATTGCTCTAGCTGCATGTGGGCTTTTTCCGCTTCTGCACTCGAATCTAGGTGTTGGATCAAACAGGAAAGTAGTGGGGAAAGTTGTATACCATGAATCTAGGACGTGGTTCAAGGAGGAAAGGAATGGGGGAAAGTAGTGGGAAAAGTTGTATAGCATGAACCTAGGACTTGGTTCAAAAAGGAAAGGGAGGGAAAAGTAGTGGGGAAAGTTGTATCACATGAATCTAAGACGTGGTTCAAAGAGGATAGGAATGGGGGAAAGTAGTGGGGAAAGTTGTATAGCATAAATCTAGGACGTGGTTCACAGAGGAAAGGAAGTGGGGAAAGTACTAGTATAGACTGGCTATCCAGCACCTACGTTGGTCGAAAAGGGAAAACAATGACAAACACAGTACGCACATCTGTAACGAACTAATCTTTTGTTTTGGGGGACAAGGATGTAGAGTTTGAGCAGGACTAGACTTGTTGCGCTCACATAGGGTAAGGTGTCTAA
Source organism: Triticum dicoccoides (assembly GCF_002162155.2). NCBI lineage: Eukaryota > Viridiplantae > Streptophyta > Magnoliopsida > Poales > Poaceae > Triticum > Triticum dicoccoides. The sequence continues at coordinate 422,882,620 of NC_041390.1, read as the reverse complement.
AGATAACAAAACTGGGACCAACACAAATATGCTCCTTGGTTGTTTGTTCTTTGTTGCAACAGACTATGCATCACCCCAGTACATCGGTAGATGCACATGGTGCTGATGCGTCCACTGTCCCGTGCAACTCTTTAGTTGTTGTTAATCTAAGGCCCTGTTTGGTTAAAAACTCCCTAGTCCCTACCTGCTTGGTTCCAGGGACGAAACATGGACTAGAGGTTATTGAATGACATGCTAAAAGACCATGTTACCCCTAGTAATGAACTAATAGAGACAAGGTGCGATGCGTGGCAGGGGCAACTGGTGGAAAAAGTCCCAAAAAGACTCTCCCTCGGGGTCTTCTTTATTTAGTCCCAAATGCCCACTTTTAGTCCCTAAAAGTCCCTCCTGTTTGGTTTAGATGGGACTGGCACGGAGTTTTTTTAGTCCCTCCACCAAAATGTCCCTATAAACAAGTACCCTCTAATAATGCCGCTGGAAAATTGATGCAATGCCACAGTTAAAAGCAAATTACATGTTTAACGAATTTTATTGTTAATATAATCTCTCTGTAAATATTAATCAATGCCACCGTTTGAGAAATGCTACTGTCTTGCTTTCTTTCCCATTTAGGTAAGGCAGATGCTTCTTTTTGTTGGCGTCTGTGTCATCCATCATTATTGACCACTAGTTGTTTCCTTTGCACCTCTTTGTAAACAGGGTTATCTACTTCACCTCGTTGCCATTGTGACCTTTTGTTGCACTGCACAAAACACTATTTTTTAAGAGTGTTTTGTGCAATTCAACCAAAATGTCACACCGACAATGTTGGTTTATTGCTTGATCTTAGTGGAACTGCACAAGAGGAGATCTTACTTCCTATCTGTATTGGCAAATTTGGTTCAGATCTTCTTCTTGTGAGTTGTTTGAATTCCACGTCATCAGAGGTCAGTACTAGCCTTCTTTCACATGATTTTGCAGTGTGCTTTCATATGTTGTGCTACTTGTATGGAATGCTGCTTGATTTTAGTGAACTGCACAAATGGAGACAAGACTTCCAATCCGTATGTGCACCGCAATATCCCATTGAGGTAAGATAAGGATATTTCACAACTGTTGGCCTGTATTTTACCACTTTCATCAGAAAATTAATGTCATTGTTTAGTGCTATACCTGTGCAACTTAATTGACATGCCAAATCTTACATTGAAGGCGAAGCTTGTCTGTTATTGAACCAAGTGATGAAGGGGAAGAACAAGCGGAATAAAAACAAAAATCAACTCCTGGTGTTGTAATGAAGCACTGGAACTGTGATGACACAAGTAATGATATAGTTTTGCATCTTAATTTATTGCTATGGCTGGAACGATCAATTGTTTTGCCACTGATTTGATGCCAATCTTAATGTAATACGTAATTATCTCTACTTGTGCAAACAGGGATCTTCTTTGAAGATACCATATATTTGAGTGGAACTGCACAAGAAGATGTTGGAAACATTAATCAAATCGAGGAGTATATAGTAAGCATGGCCACCACAGTAGATAGCAACAGATGGTTCCAGAGAAGTGCTTCATTTGTATGCTCTAAACAATAAGCCTCCTGACAAAGGTTGGTACTCGCCCACTGATTTCATCCATATGATTGAGCTTTGTCATCTCTATTGGTGTTGTGCTACTGTTTAGATACTGTCATCAAAAAGTGGTATTGTCCTTGAGAAGTGCTTCATCTGTGCTCTTTTAAATATTTCCTTTCCTTTTTTTCGAGCAAATAGGGTTGCTAGCATTTAGTTATCCTCCTGTCTTTGCACAACAAGATCATCCTCCTCTGAAGAAGAATATGGAGTACGTGAAGTGACTAGTTCCGATTATGCCAGGATGAAGAAGCCATGTCTATCTTCTCATCGAAAGGAGCAGTTGAAGGATGGTTACATTACCGCCCACAAGACCAAACTAACTTCAGCTCATAAGGACTGACATATCTCCATTTTCTTACTGTGATGCGCGAGTACAATGTTGTTCTAGGATTCTTTCCGGTGAGTTCCATTTTTCAAAAAGTGTGCTCTACATGGACCAAGTCGGTGCCTGTTTAAACTGTCAATTCATAGTACAGTTTGCTTTATACTAATCACTTTTTTGTATTTGTGCAAACAAGGTGCTCAGCTTGATTTCAATGGGAACTGCACAAAATGTTCATGAATACATCGAATCATTCATTTCCACCACAAGAAAGGAGGTGCTGATAAGTTCAAGGTGTTGCAACATATAAGGGCGAAATCATACAAGCTACGCGCGAAGTTGGTAGATTTTGGTGGAACTGCACAAAAAGAATAGCTGGTTTATTTAGCACGAGGTGCCACGTCAATGTCCAAACTGATGGCAAACCCTGCCCATTCCACAATCGTAGGCATTTGATATTTTGGAATGGGAAAACCTTATCAAATTTTGCTCATTGATTTTAGCAAGAAGACATGCGTTTGATATTTTCGAATGGGACGCCCTTTGCTGTCAGCAGCGTCGATCCATTTTTATTTATTCTTTAGTTGTGAAGTAAATATTGGCTCTGACATGTGAATCGCTGAGATGCATAATCATCGATTGTTTTGAATGTTCTCTATGAATTGCCAGGCCTGTGTGTTTGATTGCAATGTACAGGAACGCTAAAAAGCTGCTCAAACTCTTTGTACTCCTTCTGTTCCTTTTTTGCTTCGTACATTGTGAAAGTGCATACTTTTTTCTATAAGATTGGTCAAAGTAGAGATACTTTGACTGCAGACAAAACTTGTATGCAGACTAGAAAGGACCAGAGGGAGTACATGTGAAACTGCTGCAAACGAGGTGATCACCCTGGGAATAATGCTAGTATGTATTGTTTTGCATGTTCATCCAATGCCAGTGATACAAGAATTCGAACTAATCGAAATAAATTCATTCATACACGGTCAGATTTCATATAATCATGCCGGATTTCATTACATTTCATACATTCTTCAACTAAAAAGGGGTGCGCTGGATGTATAATTAATTAACTGAAGCTACCCACCTGTGTCCTGCTGAGCCGAACAGAAGTTTCAGTGACTTAACTGCAGGTATAGTTGCGTAACTGACATGTGGCCCAGATGCTTGTTGGGACCACGTGTCAGTCAGCCAACTGCACCAGCAGTTAAGTAGAAGCAGCATCCTTCTCCAACATACCTCTTCGACTCCACGTTGCCGCCAAGAAGCTAACCGGCCGTCAGTGGTCAACCCGCCTAGCTTGGCTTCAACCGAGGGTAGCAGCGGTAGCCTTACTTGGACCCGGGCGGCGGCGACCTACCGTGTTCTACTCTTCCTCGTTTTCTGTGTGGCGCGGCCTCGCTGGCAGCAGGACGGGGCCTCGGTGGAGCCGGCGATGTCCTCTATCTCATTGCCGGCGGGCGGCACCTCGGCGGAGCGTAGGAAATCATCCCCCTTGTTGCCAGCAGGGTGGGGCCTTGGCGGAGCCGGCGGTGTCCTCTGCCTCGTTGTTGGCGCCACGGGGACTCGGCAGAGCAGGGCCTCTTCGACGCCAGCGGAGCGGGGACTCGTCGGAGTCTGCATTGTCCTCTGCCACGTCCTCGGTCTCGCCAAACAGCGCCTCACCCGCTTCATTGGCCTCTTTGTAGGCGGCCGCAGCCTCCGCCACCCGCATGCGGTACCGCCAGCGCTCGAGGCGGCCCTCGCGGGCGGAGTGGTACGAGTCGAGCAGCGCCTCCTGCTCTGCCCGCTCCGCGGCGATCTGCTCCTCCGCCTGCAGGTGCTCCTGGAGGAGATGGTGGTTGTAGGCGGCGTCGGGCTGCGCCTCCCGGAACTGCTCCTCACGCTTCTGCCTCACCGTGTCCATATATTGGGCATGGGCCTCGCCAATGGTCATGGTGCAATGCACCGGCAAGGATGGCGCGTAGGAGAGGGTTGGCGCCGGATCGTCGACTACCATGTTCTCCATTGGGACGTCATCGTCCTCCGGCTGCCTGTCGGCCAGCCAGTCTACAGCAATGGCTGCCATCTCCTTGTGGTCCGTCGTCCGCCCGTCCTGAAGTGCGCTGGAGCACGAGGAAGCCATGGTGGGCAGTAGTGGTGTAGACAGGAGAATAGGAACGGATGCGGATGATTGTGGCTATGGCAGGCGCAACAGTTTATATAGCAATGGTGGGCGGCAGCGGGACGGACATGTGGTGCCGAAGTAGCCGCCTCGGCAACCACATATCATTAGTGTGGGCGGCAGAAGGACGGACGGACGGACGGCACTTGTGTCGTTTGAAGGCGGAGCAATCGCATGCACCGGGAAGCAGGGCGCGCGGCATTGACCGTTTCGGGCGAAAAGCGCGCGCGGGCTAGGGAGGCGCTCTGGGTGGGCTAGGGCAGTCAGGCTCCTGCTTGGCAGCGGGTCGGTCCAGCAGTCGGACATGCTGGCTCGCCAGCTACCTTACCGAGCTGAGCGACGACAATCAGACGATGGATGTAGCTTCCGACCAGGAGCCGACGCCACTGTCCAAGCCGGTTCATGCTGTGTTCACCATAGAGCAGGTGCGGCCGCACTTCGACGCCCTAATGGTGGAAGAGCTGCCAGCGCAGGAGGACCTGTGATGCAACCTCCGTCTCCTCAACGAGCATCGGTGAACAAGCGAACGACAATGCCGTCGCGGACATGTGGCCCTATGATCATGGCTTCCCGAATGAGCAGCGGGTGCTGTATCAGACCATCCGTAGGGCCCGCGAGGCCCTCTCTGTCGTCCTTCGAGTTGTTGCGCTTGTCGTGGCACCGTCGTCTTGAGTTGTCAACATGGTCAATGGACATGAGGTTGAGGAGATGACTTTACTTGGAGAGGATGACAGTGGGGACCCACCAGGGCCATAGCCGCACGTACGCAAGTGCCTCCTTATTAGTATATAAAACAATATTTTTTTGCTTCCTCCTGGTTTCGTGACATCAGGGTCCCACACCATTGTCAATCTATGTAGTCAATGAATGAGAGAATTGCACAAGAAGCGGCCGACAGCTGGGACCAAGCAGCTCAAGCAGTATTTGTGTTTTTGAGGTGTGAGAACTGCAGAGTTTTTCTTGAGTGATGTTTAGCCCAGATATTATTTTTTCTCCTATGAACAACACCTAAAACATTGTTGCAGCTATTAACTGGGCGGGCTGTGGCCCGTCTAGCCCAGGCTAGATATCCAACCCAGATATTAATTTTTTTTCAAGATGAAAATGGCTAGCCCAGCTATACTTTTTTTAGGAATACCCAAGCAAGGTCAAGTTGTTATTCTCCGCCCCGCTGGGCTGCAAATCTTTCCTAGAAGGGATGCATTACGATTAACAAGAAAATGGGCTTTAAGAAATAATAAATGAGATGTAATTATAATAATTGGGCAATAACTATAAAAATGCACCAAACACGTAATTACTTTATAAAATATTATTTTTGGATATTGAAAATTTTAATTTCATTAATTGTTGCGAGCGCAATGTTTCGTTGGATTTTTACGTAATATAAATTAGATTGAAATTGTATTTAATCTGACTAGAAATTTCGGGATAAAAATATTTCGGATCCCATCAAAATGTGGGAAATTTTATTGAATTATGTTTTGAACGGTTGGTCGAAATGGGTTGTACTTTTAATAAATTGTAAATGGGTTGTAGTAAATTCCATTAGAATTCAAAAATTGGCTACACATTCTTACACATCTCAAATCGGCTATAAGTTCTCTGCCACACACTTGTGGCCTTACTAAGTTGACGCGTCCCCTAAAAAAAGAGCTGACGCGTATGCAAGGCTTTGTCAACTTATAGTCAACACACGCTTCTAGCAGCAGTGGCCATTGGATGTCCATCCGACGGATGTCGTGCTTCTTCTTCAATCTCGGATATTCTAGCTTCACTCGCCCAAAAAATGATTCCTCCCCCTGACATCTGGGGCGCACCGTTTCGGAAGCTGACCTGTGGGCCTACTAAGTTGACGTGTACCAAGAGCTTTGTCAACTTAGTCAATATAAACGATTCTAGCTGCAGTGACTGTACGATGTCCATCCAACGGCTGTCGTGCTTCTTCAACCTCTGGTCTTCTTGCTCCAGCCGCCCAAAGCAGCGCCGGTCATGCCGCCTGCTCCTGCCTCCCGTGGCCGGCTGTACTGCCGCGCAGGCCTCACCGCCCCCTACTACTCCCACCACTGGCCAGGGAATCCCTCCACTCACCCACACCCCCTGTTATTATGCGGCGACGACAGCCTCACACCGCAGTTGAACTAGTGAACCCTCGTACTCCTCATCGCGTGGGCATCCACTGCCGCATCTTCCCCGGCGCCGCATCGTCCCCTTCCTAGGCCTCACCGTCGTCCACCGCACTGGTGATCTCGGTGCGACGTGGTCAACGTGGTCAAGGAACGACTTCCATCGGAAGAGTACTATAGGTGGAGATGCCGGCAGCTGGGTCCACGGCATCCGCAAGGAAGTGCCTCCTTATTACGCGGAAAATAATTATTCCTCCACCTGACAGCGGGGACCCACCGGACGGGCCACCGTATTTGGCGAAAAAATGTTTCCCCTTGACTGCTGGGACCCACCGGACGGGCCAACGTATTTCGTGAAAAAATGTTCACCCCGCTGTCAGCTCGGACCCATCGGAGGTGCCTCCTTATTACGCACAAAAAAATGAATACTCCCCCTGCTAGTTGGGACCCACCTTGGTGGGAGGCTGACTTGTGGGCCTACTAAGTTGACGTGGACGGAGTGCTTTGTCAACTTAGTTAATATGAACGATTCTAGCTCCAGTGACCGTATGATGTCCATCCAATGGTCGTAGTGCTTCTTCAACCTCTGGTCTTGTTGCTCTAGCCGCCCAAAGCAGCGCCGGTCATGCCGCATGCTCCTGCCTCCCGTGGCCGGCTGTGCTACCCGGAGGCGTCACCGCCCCTTACTATTCCCACCATGGGCCAGGCCATCCCTCTACTCACCCACACCCCATGTGATTCTGCGGCGACGATAGCCTCACACCGCAGCAAATCAGTGAACCCTCATACTCCTCTACGTGTGGGCATCCACTGCCGCGTCTTCCCCGGCTCCGCATCGTCCCCTTCCTAGGCCTCGCCGTCGTCCACCGCCCTAGTGCTCTCGGCGCGGCGTGGTCAACGTGGTCAAGGAAGCTTCCATCGGACGTGGACTGTACGTGGAGAGGTTGATAGATGGGTCCACGACCGCAGCAAGGAAGTGCCTCCTTATTATGCGCAAAATAATTAATCATCCACCTAACATTGGGGAACCACCGGACGGGCCACCATATTTTGCGAAAAACCATTTCCCCCTAACTGCTGGGACCCACCAGCTACATCTTCGCACGCAAGGAAGTGCGTCCGGGAAAAAAAAATGATTCGCCCCCGTGACTGCTGGGACCCACTAGCTAGATCTTCGCACGCAAGGAAGTGCCTGATAGTCGGGACCCACCTGGTCGGACCGTACGTAGTGTTGTCATTCTGGTCGCGAATGTGTACATACATACAGGTCAATGTAGAGGCGCGCACGTGTCGTAGTAGAGGCGCGCACATAGCATGTACACGTGCGTACAACGGCCATTGTGCAAGAAAGAAAATACGGCCATGTACGTACATACGGGCAGGGTCTCGAATGCCTACTCGCTCATACGTACGACCAGGGCTCGTGTACATGGCTGGGTCAGAACGGAGAAACAGCGTCGTCATGTTCATGGGGAGCCAACCGGCTGGGTCGGAACGGAATGCGTCGTCGTGTTCATCGGGAGGGCTTGGACGGAACAGCCGGTGGAAACGAGGCCTGGCGTACCACAGAACGGAGGAAACGGCCTTGTGTTCGACCGGCCACATTCGAAATGGGATCCTGTTCATCGGGAGGGGTGTGGCGTACCACAAAACGGAGGAAACGGACATCCTAAGGTCGAAACGCGGGTCCTGTTGATCGGGAGGGGTGTTGCGTACCGCAAACGGAGGAAACCGACTTGTGTTGGAGCGCTACGGTTGAAACGTGGGTCCTGTTCATCCGGAGGGGTGTGGCGTATCGCAAAACGGGACTCCACGGGATATTGTTCATCTCCACTATCGACCCCCTCCAGCCTCCACGGGCTACTGTTCATCCACCGTCGACCTCCTCCAGCCTCCACCTGCGACTGTTCATCCACGGGCTCATGTTCATCCAGCCTCCACCACGCGCTACTCCACCGGCTACTGTTCAACCAGCCCTCTCCACGGGCTCCTGTTCAACCACCCCTCCACGGGCTACTGTTCATCCAGCCCTCCACCGTATACTATTCATCCTGCCCTCCATGGGGTGGTCCTGCTCATCCTGCCCTCCACAGGGTCCTATTCATCCAACCCCAACCGGCTCGATCGATCAGGGTACTGTTCATCCAGAGGCAACACCACGGGGTCCTGTTCATCCACCCCCACTCGGAACTGTTCATCCAACCCC
>NC_041390.1:422861332-422873830 GCF_002162155.2 Triticum dicoccoides | reverse complement strand
AGCATCGATCAGCTTCAGTTAGCAGCAGTAGCCACCGATCGATCACTCAGGTTCAGTTAATAGTCATCGATCGATCGCTCGGGTTCAGTAATGCGTTGCCTGCAATGCAATCGCTCGGGTTCAGTTAGAGCCCAACGCCTCACTCGGGTTCAATTAGAGCCCAACGCCTCGCACCCACGTGCGTGCTTGTATGATAGAAACACGCATCGCTCGGCCCCGACCACCCACCGTAACCAGGAGTAACCTGATATTTTCCTCGCCCTCGCTTCTACCACGATTTTTTCCATCATGGCCGGCCCAAAGAATGTCATGCAGTTGCGTCTCCGGCCCGCCCAGGACGAAAAAACCATTTTATGTCATGATTTTTTGTCATAGAAGTAGGACCCCACCACGTCTATGATGATATCGGGTTTTGTCACAATTATCGTCATAGAAGTGTCATAAGTATGACAGAAAAAAATTCATTCAGCCCAAAATGTCACAGATGAGTCTTTTTTTTGTAGTGCAAGGAGGCATACACGAGCTACGACATGTACAGGCGGATCATTGACGTGAGGAAGTGCCTCCTTCCCCAAAACGGTCAGGGATCCAGCCGAAAGCAGAGCAAATGGCAAGCGTTGTCGCAACAATAAATAGATGATTAGATCCTCGTTTCTCCTAGTTTAGTATGCATGTAATTGCTTACTTTGGTGTGTGGAAATGTTATGTGTGTAGTCACTTGTGTAATTGTATGCTTAATTTGGTTATGCAATGTTGTCTTTTTAAGTATATATGTTGATGCTCTGTAGACAGAGGATAGATGTTGTGCGGACAAAGAAAATCACATCGCACACGGACTAAACAATGGAACCTGTCGGTGATATTTTCATCAATCACTCACAATTGTACACCAGCAATCGTTTGCTCACAACACACACGGCTGGTTAGCAGCAATTGTCTGTGTTGTTATCAGTCTTCGACACGTTTCTGATTACAGACCTTTTTGCCGTGAATCACACACATCTTGTTAAGTTGAACTGTTTCTGTTCTTTTGTCTCAACGCAAACAGTTCATCCCAGTGAACTGCATGCCGTATATCGCACACACCTTGATCTGGCTGGCCATTTCTTTTGTGTTGCCTAATCACAAACAGTTCATCCGAGTGAACCGTATGCTGTATATCGCACACACCCTCATCTGGTTGCCCGTTTCTTTTGTTCCTCCTCATTGCAAACAGATAATTGAACTGAATTGTATGCCCTGCACCGCACACGCGACTAAAATTTGAACCGTGTTTGATGCATCCTCCATCGCAAGTGTTTTGCACCTTTTTGGACGGTCTTTTTATACCACCATTTGCGATTATTGCATCGCACGCAGTTTCGTCGAAGGGTCTCTGATCGTAGTGTCGTGTTAGTAGCATCCTACAGTAGTGAGTATTCTAGTAAATTCACGATTAATGCGTGTCCCTCTCAAAAGGTGTGTACAGCAAGAATGATTGTGGAAAATGAAAAAGGAATGACTCATATCATACAAGATGCTCCAACCAAAACACATATCATGTGGTGAATAAAAATATAGCCTCAAGTAAATTTACCGATGGATTGAAGACAAAAGAGGGGATGCCATCCGGGGCATCCCCAAGCATAGATGCTTGGTTGTCCTTGAATATTACCTTGGGGTGCCTTGGATATCCCCAAGCTTAGGATATTGTCACTCCTTATTCCATAGTCCATCAAATCTTTACCCAAAACTTGAAAACTTCACAACACAAAATTTAACACAAAACTCATGAGATCCATTAGTATAAGAAAATAAATCACCACTTCTTGGTACTGTTGTGAACTGTTTATTTATTTGTATTGGTGCAATAGCTACCATATTCCACCTTTTACATGGTTCATACCCCCCGATACTACCCATAGATTCATTAAAATAAGCAAACAACACATAGAAAACAGAATCTGTCAAAAATAGAACAGTGTGTAGAAATCTATAAGCTTCGTATACTTCTGTAACTCCAAACATTCTGAAAGTTTAGGACAACAGATGCAATTCATATGTAATTCTTGTGTAAACAATTCAGGATTTTATCACGCTACTGTGATTTTTCACAATTTTGTCAATGGGCGCAAAAGTTTCTGTTTTTCAGCAAGATCAAATGAACGATATACCAAAGTATCCCAAAGGCTTTACTTGGCTCAAACACTAATTAAAAACGTAGAAACAAAATATAAAGAAATAATAAGACATCAGATAGCTGCACGGTGCTTCTTCAGAGTTTTCAATAATTTTTTTCCTCATGTTCTGAAAGGTTAGCACTAATAATAATAAGATATATCTTTTTCTCATCAAGATCAGCATATTTCAGAGTATCAGGTAATTGTTTATGATCGAACACAGGATCACTATTGGGTGGTAGAGGATCTCCAAGAGTCTCAACAGGCATGTGTTTCAAAACATGCATCTGTATAAAGAAAATCTCGTCTAATTCCTTTCTTTCATTCATAAAATATCATTTTCATGGTCTAGCAAATATTGTTCTAAAGGATCAGTAGGAGGCACGGCAATAGAAGCAAGATCAATAATTTCATCTCTATTAGGCAATCCCTTATCATGGGGTTGTCTACAAAATTTGGAGAAATTGAACTCATGAGACACATCCCCGAAACTTACACTAACAGTTTCTTTCTCACAATCTATTTTACCATTAACAGTGTTCAAGAAAGGTCTACCGAATATAATGGAACAAAAATCATCTTGTGGGGAACCAAGAACTAGAAAATCATTAGGGTATTTTATTTTCCCACACAAGACTTCAACATCTCTAACAATCCCAATTGGTGATATAGTATCTCTATTGGCAAGCTTAATAGTAACATCAATATCCTCTATTTTAGCAGGTGCAACATCATTCATAATTTCTTGATATAAAGTAAAGGGAATTGCACTCACACTAGCACCCAAATCAGATAAGCCATGATAACAATGATCTCCTATTTTAATAGAAATAATAGGCATGCCAACAACAGGTCTACGTTTATCTTTATCCTCGGGTTTGGCAATTCTAGCAGCTTCATCATAGAAATGAATAACATGCCCATCAATATTATCAACCAAGAGATCTTTAACAATAACAATACTAGGTTCAACTTTAATTTATTCAGGGGGTGTAGGTGTTCTAGTATAACTCTTACAAAGCACAGCTGAAACTTTAGCATGTTCCTTTACTCTAACAGGAAAAGGTGGTTTCTCAATATAAGCAATAGGAACAATAGGATCAACATTATAAGTAATAGTTTCCTCTCATCTTTAATAGGTTCTACTATTTTTACTTCAAAAGGAGGATGATATTTAAACCACTTCTCTTTAGGGAGATTAACATGAGTAGCAAATGATTCATAGAAAGAAGTTACTATCTTAGAGTCAAGTCCATATTTAGTGCTAAATTCACGAAAAGCATTGGTATCCATAAAAGATTTAACACTTTCAAACTTAAGGTTTATGCCTGACTCCTTACCTTCGTCAAGCTCCCAATCTTCAGAGTTGCATTTAATTATTTTCAAAAAAATCGCATTTGAATTCAATAGTCGACTAGGGATTGATTATTACGAGAAAGTCGAGCATAAAAGTTCTGAATAATTATTTTTCTTCAGAGCTCATGATTGGGGCATGAATATAACAAGTATTTAAGCCCCCGCAAGCTTGAGTGATACTTTCTCGTATATATAATTACAATCATGATGAACTAGATGCATAGGATTAAACTTCTAATGAAATTCCAACTTCAATCAGTTGCAGTTCCAAGTTCCAATGTCATCGCTTAGCCTATACCATGTCAATGCCTTCTCCTTCGAAGATAAAGGGAAGACCTTCTTCTTGACTTCATCCTCGAGCAAACCTGCAAGCTTAAATAATAAACAAACTTCATCCACATAGATTAGATGCATATCATGATGTAAGGTTCCATCTCCTACATAGGTATAGCTAGCAGTTTCTCTATCATACCCGAAATAATTTCATAATAAATATTTTCAATAGGTTCAGTACGTTGAGGGGAAACTCTTTGCTCTTCCAGTTAGGGTGAATATAGCCCGAACAAGCCCCTCAAAGGATTATTTTCCATAGTGACAAGTGACAGTAAATTTCAGCACGTAATATAAATTTTTACTTACCAAATTCCACTCACCAAAGACGCTTCACTCCCCGCAACGGCGCCAGAAAAGAGTCTTGATGACCCACAAGTATAGGGGATCTATCATAGTCCTTTTGATAAGTAACAGTGTCGAACCAGACGAGGAGCAAAAGGAAATGACAAGCAGTTTTCAGTAAGGTATTTTCTGCAAGCACTCAAATTATCGGTAATAGATAGTTTTGTGATAAGATAATTCGCAACGGGTAACAAGTAGTAAGTGTAACAAAGGTGCACCAAGGTGGCCCAATCCTTTTTGTAGAAAAGGACAATCCTGGATGAACTCTTATATAAAGCAAAGTGCTCCCGAGGACACATGGGAATTACTGTCAAGTTAGTTTTCATCATGCTCATATGATTCACGTTCGTTACTTTGATAATTTGATATGTGGGTGGATTGGTACTTGGGTGCTTCCTTACTTGGACAAGCCTCCCACTTATGATTAACCTCTCTCACAAGCATCCGCAACTACGAAAGAAGAATTAAGATAAATCTAACCATAGCATGAAACATATGGATCCAAATCAGCCCCTTACCAAGAAACACATAAACTAGGGTTTAAGCTTCTATCACTCTAGTAACCAATCATCTACTTATTACTTACCAATGCCTTCCCCTAGGCCCAAATCATGGTGAAGTGTCATGTAGTCGACGTTCACATAACACCAATAGAGGATAGACAACATACATCTCATCAAAATATCAAACGAATACCAAATTCACATGATTACTTATAACAAGACTTCTCACATGTCCTCAGGAACAAACGAAGTACTCACAAAGCATATTCATGTTCATAATCAGAGGGGTAATGAATATCATTAAGGATCTGAACATATGATCTTCCACCGAATAAACCAACTAGCATCAACTAGAAGGAGTAATCAACACTACTAGCAACCCACAGGTACCAATTTGAAGTTTTGAGACAAAGATCAGATACAAGAGATGAACTATTGTTTGAGAGGAGATGGTGCTGGTGAAGATGTTGATGGAGATTGACCCCCTCTTGAGAAGAGGATCGTTGGTGATGACGATGGCTTTGATTCCCCCCTCCGGGAGGGAAGTTTCCCCGGTAGAACAGCTCTGCTGGAGCACTAGATTGCTTCCGCACAGGTTCCGCCTCGAGATGGCGGCGCTTCATCCCGAAAGCTTCCTTATGATTTTTTCCAGGTCAAAAGACACCATATAGCAGAAGATGGGCACCGAAGACCTGCCAGGGGGCCTACAAGCCCTAGGGGCGCGCCCCCCAAGCTTGTGGCCACCTGGTGGGTCCCCCTCTGGTATTTCTTCGCCTATTTTTTATATATTTCAAAATAATTCTCCGTAATTTTCAAGACTTTTGGAGCTGTGCAGAATAGGTCTCTCAGATTTGCTCCTTTCCGGTCCAGAATTCCAGCTGCTAGCATTCTCCCTCTTCATGTAAACCTGGTGAAATAAGGGAGAAAAGACATAAGTATTGTACCATAATATGTATTAACAGCCCATAATGCAATAAATATCAATATAAAAGCATGATGCAAAATGGACGTATCAGTGGACACCCCTGAGAGGCTTGCCCGCCACTGCTGGGCTTTTTGCAACCGACTTTGCTATGCATTCCTACATAAGTGTAGAGAAGCGGGGTTTGGGCCTTGGGCATGCGGCCTAGATCGAATCAAACTCTGAGAATGCGTCTCAGGGGGTGATTCCTAACGGCACCGAGTCCGCTTCGGATTAGGTAGCGGGCTCGATCTACACCACGCCCACAGATCATGAAGGGGGGTGTACAGCCAGACCTAGCATGGCGACTGCTAGGGTTAGACCGCTTCATGCGAGCCCTGGTTTTTGATCGGCTGGGAAAGGAAAGGCGTCGAGACTCTGGATGTCAATGATGGTGGGACATCATCGATCATACGATGCAATGCTGATGGCTCCTGGGCGCGCGAATGCCTGCCTCCATCGCAGCAAAATACGATGCCCGGAGCTACGACATCGCGGCCAGAGGCGGGAGCTAAGCACAGTAATGAACCTCCGCCACCGCCACAAACCCCAAATGCCAATTTTGGGCATGGCAGGACTTCTGGCAAAGGCAGCTACGGCAGCGTCGCCGGTTGGTCGAATTGGAACACCAAGTATGGACACTAGTGGGGTAACAATGGATATGGAGCTTATGGAGATAACCACTACTGGGGGTGTTCTTCGGGTGGTGGGCGTGGCTACACCGGTAGCAATCACAGCGGTTGCAGGTTTCATGGCCCGTAGGGCAGCTTCGTCGAAGGACCGGCAAGGTCGTAGAAATACATTCCTCACCGTGGCGGGATGCGAGCCCATCATGCAGGACTTGGCGGTGGTGGCCGGACCGATAGGTTTGGTGGTTGCAAAACGCTGCGTGACCCTTCACCGAGGCGATACCATCCCCCACATCATGATCCTCCCACTGTTGATGCGTCGGCGGTGGTGCTGAGAGCCACGGTGCTGCCGGAGGCTGTGACTCCTAGCGTAGCTACAGCAGATGGGGTTCATGCACTGACGGTTCTCCCCAGGGCTGTGCTAGCAGCGGTGCAGGCTCTAGCGATCGCGCAGTTGGAAGAGGTCACAACACCGATGGAGGCGAACATTCCGGCTAGTGAAAAAATGAACGAGCAATCTGATGCCGGCAATGCAAGCAAAGGCCCGGAGAGAAAAGTTGGACTGTTACAGATGAGGAAAGCCGTGTCATTTTGTAGTGGGGGTGCTCTACGGAGCTCTATGATATATGCCTTAAGACGAAGAATGCAGCCGAGTGCCCGCTTCTTTCAGGTCCCAAGCCAGTGGTGACTATTTATGGGGATTGTGAACCCAAGCTCATACTCTCTGAGACTCCTTCGATGAACTCTTGCCGACCCCGTCTTGAGAATGCCAGGATGGGCCTGGTTTGGGTTATGATACGTGATGCCGAGCATCCTACGATCATCCCCATGTACACTCAAGAATACGCCTTTGGACCTAAGGTGAACCCGCACTTTTCTGAATATTCCCTTTCCGCATGTAAGACATGGATGCTACTTCAAGCGCGGACCTTGTGCATACTCAGGTACACCCGAGGAGACCATGGAGAACCCCAGGACCAAGGCCAAGCGTGCGCGGAAGCGATGACGGAAGAAGACGGAGATAGCTCGAGGACCCGGACATCCGGCCCCAGGCCCGGACATCCGGCCACTGGAGACGACCCCTACAGCAACAGCCTCCTAGCCGCCAAATGCTACAGGCCCTGGACATCCGGCGTCAACCCCGGACATCTGGCGTCAACCCCGGACATCCGGCGCCTCGCCATGTCCCGGACATCCGGCGCCACGCCATGTCCCGGACATCCAGCCTCGCCCCCAGAAATCCGGAACCATCCAAACAGAGAGCAACAAAGTCAGCTCCTCTAGCACGGACATCCGGCATGCTAGCCCGGACATCCGGCTCTCCGTGAAGCCCCGGACATCCGGCCCGTCGCCTGGACATCCGGCCTTCCCTGCCTGCGTGCAGTGCATCTAGGCGGAGGCCCATGTACCCATTCTCCCCTTAGACTATATATACTCCCCTTCCACCTACATTTTAGGGTTAGTGTTGTGTTAGCTCATTTGTGAGATAGAGCTTCACTCATCCATATCGTATCTACTCCTTGAGAGAGACCGCGGCCCCTCTTTAGAGAAGATCCGCCTTGGATTCAAGACCCCTTTACGGGAAGATCCCCTTGTGGATTCAAGACCTCCTCACGGAGAAGAACCGGCTACCCTTTGTATCGTCCCTTGTCGGATTTGGATCATGTGATCTCTTATGTACTCGAGGATCTAGCATATGTGTGACTATTTCTTGTTGATTGAGTGATTTTCTCGTGTTTCCTCTCATGTTTCCCCTCGTGTTCTCCCTCTTGTTCTTCGTGTTCATCATGGGATCCACTCCTTTCATGAAAGATTGGGCGATTAGGGTTCTATACTACATCAATATGTCTCCAATGTATCTACTTTTCCTAACGCTTTTCCTCTTGTTTTGGACTCTAATTTGCATGATTTGAATGAAACTAACCTTGGACTGACGCAGTTTTCAGCAGAACTACCGTGGAGTTGTTTTTGTGCAGAAGTAAAAGTTCTCGAAATGGAACGAAACTTTGGGAGGATTTTTTATACAATAAACAAGAATTTCTGGAGCCAAGAACTACCAGAGGGGGCACCTGGGTGGGCACAACCCACGAGGGCGCCCCCCCTCCTGGCGTGCCCAGGTGGGTTCTCCCCACCTGGTGGCCCCGCAGACCCTGAAACCGACGCTATAAAATCCTATTTTTCCAGAAAAAAGATTAGCGGGAAAGAATTATCGTGATCCACAAGACAGAGCCGCTGTCACCTCCTATTCTTCATCAAGAGGCCAGATCTGGAGTCCGTTTGGGGCTCTGAAGAGGGGGATCTTCGTTCTTTGTCATCACCAACCCTTCTACATCACAAATTCCATGATGCTCCCCACGGGGAGTGAGTAATTCCTTTGTAGGCTCACTGGTCAATGAGGAGTTGGATGAGATTCATGATGTAATCGAGTTTGTTTTGTCAGGGCTTGATCCCTAGTATCCATTATGTTCTTAGATTGATGTTGCTTTGACTTTGCCATGCTTAATGCTTGTCACTTTGGGCCCAGGTGCCATGATTTCAAATCTGAACCGTTTATGTTATCACCATTATATCCATGTTCTAGATCTGATCTTGCAAGTTATAGTCACGTACTACGTGTTATGATCCGGCAACCCCGGAGTGACAATAGTCGGGACCACTCCCGGTGATGATCGTAGTTTGAGGAGTTCATGTATTCACCGTGTGGTAATTCTTTGTTCCGGTTCTCTATTAAAAGGAGGCCTTAATATCCCTTAGTTTCCAATGGGACCCCACTGGCATGGGAGGGTAGGACAAAAGATGCCATGCAAGTTCTTTCCATACTAGTAAGTGTGCACGTGCAACGCACGTCTCCATTAACACATAAATTGTACTCATTTATATGTAATAAGGGCACACACACATAAAAATGTGGGAGTGGCCAAGTGTAAATCGACTGGAAATTTAAACTAGGCAGTCGATTCTTCCCGGCCATCCGATGCAAAATGAACAACACGATCCCTTGTTCAGCCTCAGGACTTTCTTCTACCTCCTACAGTTTCTTCCCCCAGCCGTCCCACGGACCACCGGCCGGACCGCCAACCACCATCGTTCGGCCCTCCCTGGAACGTCCTCCCACCGCCGTGCCGCTGCCGCCCTTGGCCATCCCTCTAGCCCCAGGCCTCCCCTATTTTTTCTCCGGGAATCTTCACCATTGCCGTGCTGCCGCCCCCACCACTGTCGTGCTGTCTCTCCCACCCCTACCTTAAGATAGATGATGAGGTAGCTTGCTAGCAAGCTTCTTCCTCCCCTCCGGTGAACTTCTTCCTCCTCTTCGCCTGTTTCTCCCTTCAAACAAAATTGACTGACCCGAATTCGAAAGTCAGGCGACTGACATGTAGCTATTGTGTAAATATATATACCTCGTGCACATCAGATATCATTTTTACCGTTAAAATAAATGTATGGAAGCAGAAATATCATTCAATTCATCTATTGATAAAAAAACTAAATTGGACAACACCGGATGCTATATCTGACTTGACAAAAAGGCTAAAAAACCAATTAAAAAGAGAAGGTAAAAGAAAAGGACACACCGGACGCCCCCTCTCAGTTCTTGCCTCATCACCTACCTTCCCTTATCCCTTCACTGTCTCCCCATTGCTCCCTATTCCATGGTGGCCACAAGCCCACAACTCTCTCTCTCTCTCTCTCTCTCTCTCTCTCTCTCTCTCTCTCTCTCTCTCTCTCTCTATCCTCAAGCCGCCCCTCCGGTTCGTCCCCACCGTCGGCGCAAGGTCTCGCACTCTTCCCACTCTTCTTAGCCCCTTCTCGTCAAAACGGTTGCCGGAGTGCCCGAGGATCCGCTCGAGCTCGGTATGGTCGATGGGCGCCCGACGAAGGCCGACGCGGAGGCGCGGGACTTGTCTCCACCAGATCAGGGGCTGTGGTAATCATGTGTCGCAACCTCCGCGGCTGGTGCCTTCCTTTCCATCTCGCTCCTCGGTGGCTCCCACCACCCTGTGCGTGGGACTGCGCTACGCCCTGCAATGCCCATGTGCGGCAGCAGTGCCGTGGTGGCTGGTCCCCTGCAAGTGCAAGCCGGTGCCGGTAGACGATCTATTCCCCACTTCGGGTTTCATATATGCTTATTTCTGATTTGAGATACTCCCCATTACCCACTTCTACTAATTCTTAATTTCTATCCATTCCTGAATATACACAGGTAGCTCAGTAGTCTAGTTTAAGCATGAGAGTCATTTTAGAATCAGGGAGAAAAATTAGAAGTTGATCAACTAGACGTTCTTAACTTGGTTGCAGCAACTGTTATGAGTGGGGATTTTAGTTAGTTAATATTATTGAGACAACCGTGCTGCGATAAAGTTGATTGATAGGTAGATTTAAAATCTGGGTGGCTGGGGGCGCTAGGGACGAAGACGGATGAGGTTTGATTTGGCTTCATCCCGACAAAGAAGGTTACTTCTTTTTTGAAAAGTGAAAGCATGTTTTTAGAAGTTCCCAAATGCGAGCTTTATAGAAAATAAAAGAGGATCAAGAGAAGCATAGTAGGATAAGTATGTATGACTCTAGGATAATACAGGTTGAAGAGTGAATAATTGATAATGTAGGATAATGATGATGCTATGGCTGTCATATAGAGGACGGTGGTTGGCTAAAAGAGCTTATCACCTCAAGAGTTCCCTTTCTTGGAATAACTTGCTTTATTAGAAGTCCATAAACATCTCTGGCATCTTCAGTACTACTTACGGCAGCTACACAAGTGATATTCATGATGTAGCACAACCTTTTAGATATATTTCTTGGTTGTCCAAGACCCCCGGTTATATCAGAAGTGTGTTTGCAGGCTTACAAGAAATGGATATTGAAGACCATCTAAGAGTCAGGGAATTTGTTCGATCCTAAATTTTTGGAACTCTGAACACAAAGATGGGAATGGGGAGGCATACCTGCCTGCCATATACATCAACCCGAAGCTTTTGAGCGTTGTACAAAACAAGTAATTGACAGGTTTACTTCATGATAGTCTTGGATTTGGTTTGGCCAAAATGATCAAGTACTTACTAAATAACTTCTGAATTTACCAGTTATTTTTTGAATGCATCAGTTAGACAAAGGTGATACATCAGAGCATCTCTTTAATAGAAACAACATAATTTTGGAGGAGGACTACCCCGTTCCCAAATCCTAGCTCTGCTGTTGATTCTACCTCAATTTACTTTAGTAGATCTTCTCTTGTAAAATCCAAACTATTTCCGAGCCTATATGTTTTGTTTCATATTGTTGTTTATCATGCAATACTTATCCTGCAGCCATCTGATATGCAAATTTGATAATAGAAGATGACCAGATTTGTGTACAGGAAAATGCATATTCTTGGACTAGGTTTTCTTCTCCACTATATTGGACCAAGTTACAAATAGATCATACTTACTGGGTTTTATTCATTCAGTCATACCGATCCGAGCACTATACTGTTAAAACAATATGATGGAGGGCTCCAGTTTGATGCAATGTTAAAATTCATGTTGAATTCATAGGAAGTAGATCTATTATGGTTTGTACAAAATTGATGCATTCATCATCACACTATTGTAAATATGCAAATTTGAGAGTGAAGAGCATTGTTATAAAGATGCAAATTTGACAGGGATTAGGGAAGCAATGAAGTATGCACATATATGTTAAATAGAATTTCCTTTAAAATCAGGAACTGATCGGCCCCATCACATTAACCCAATTGAATATCCTGTAAAATCATACCATGTTCCTTTGGTGCAGGCAGGTGCGTTGCTTGAGGAGTTCGTCGGCGCTGATGTCGGCGACTGTGGAAGGCGGCGATGGCCAACAGTGGCTGGGCGGCGAGGGCACAACAGTGGCTTGGCGGCACCGATGTCTGACTGTAGTGTGCGTCTAAACAGTGACATCAAAGAAGACATCGAGATTAACTGGGATGGAACTAGCCACGTATTGCGCGCAAGAGGATAGTCTGCACCTGCATTTGCCAGAAGCGCGTCGTCGCGGGCGTCGTCCGCTACACATGGCAGCGATGGCGCAGGAGAGGCTGGGCGGCTACGACGTACGTCCGGGTTGGCAAAGGCAGGTAGATCGAGCTGATTCCCGTAAGTTTAGCAATTTATTATGAGGCGGACGTGTTAATTCCCGTTAATTATGGCAAATTTTCTGTAGTTGATTGGACGCGAACGCAATGGGTGGAACTG
>NC_041390.1:422769038-422861078 GCF_002162155.2 Triticum dicoccoides | reverse complement strand
TTGATCGATGGCAAAGTTTCGTCCGCTAATGTAAATCGCTAAACGTACACAGGGGAGGTCTAACTTTTATGTGGACGGTTAGATGCCTGATCCTGGGGTGGTAATTTGTCTTGTTTGGCCTGTGTACGTTTAACAGGGTGGGCATAGTGAAGAATATGTTTGCTTGTTTAATAGTAGTAGAGATGCACGTATGACTATTTATGGAATACATGCCTACATTATATTGACGAACTGGAGCTAGTGCCGTATCACCCTGGGTTATAACTGTCTCATGATGAATATCATCCAACAAGTCACCGATCCAATGCCTATATTGTTCTTGCTAAGTTACTAGTGCTGTTGTTACTTTTACACTTGTTACAAAACTACTGCTATCACTATTACCATTACCATTTCTACTGCTACTATTATCAAAACTATCATATTACTTTGCTACTGATCATGTTGCTATAGATAATTAATCTCTAGGTGTGGTTGAATTGACAACTCAGCTGCTGATACCTTTAAATATTCCTTGGCTCCCCTTGTGTTGAATCTATAAATTTGGGTTGAATACTCTACCCTCGAAAACCGTTGTGATCCCCTATACTTGTGGGTTATCAAGACCTTTTTCTGGCGCCGTTGCCAGGGAGCATAGCTATATTTGTTGAGTCACTTGGGATTATTATCAATTTATCACTATGAAGAATCGGAAGGATGCTAAGACTAAGATTTTTCCCTCAAAGACGATGGGAGGTAAGGAACTGCCATCCAGTTTTGCTTTAGATTCACCTTCTGTTATAAGTGAAACTTGCAACACCACCACATGCTATCAATTCTGATATGTCATAATTTATTGATGATGCTAGTACCTTGGTGAATTTCTTGATAAACAAATAGCTAGAGTAATACAACATGATGTTGTTGAATCTGATGATGAGCTTGAAACTGAATCTCTTGAAACACCTAGTAGAACTAGCCTTCCTGGATATGAATTGACTAAGGTACCGGAAGGTTATGTTATGAATGAGGAGACAACTAGAGATATTCTTGCTTGTAAGGATAGAGATGATCTAGAGAAATTATTATGCAAGTATAAAGAAAAATCTCTGAATGCTAGAATGAAATATGATCCTAAGTTTGCTACTTCACCGATTTTTATTGATGATAAGGATTAGGAATTCTATGTCGACCCAGAGTTAATTAGTTAGTTGAATCTGATCCTTTTCATGGTTATGAAACTGAAACTGTTGTGTCACATCTTACTAAGTTGAATGACATAGCCACCCTTTTTACTCATGACGAGAAAACTCGCTATTACTTTATTCTCAAATGATTTCCTTTCTCATTAAAGGGTGATGCTAAAGCTTGATACAATACTCTTTCTCCTGGTTGTGTGCGTAGTCCTCAGGATATGAATTATTACTTCTCGGAAAAATATTTTCCTGCTCATAAGAAACAAGCTGCCTTGCAGGAAATATTTGAATTTGTGCAAATTAAAGAAGAGAGTCTCCCACAAGCTTGGGGGAGGCTTTGCCAGTTACTTAATGCTTTTCCAGATCATCCTCTTAAGAAAAATGAAATACTTGATATCTTCTACAATGGACTAACAGATGCTTATAGGGATTTCCCAGATAGTTGTGCTGGTTGTGTTTTCAGGGAACGAACTATTGAGCAAGCTGAAGAATTATTGAATAATATATTGATAAAGTATGATGATTGGACTCTTCATGAACCACCAGCTAAACCTACTTCGAGGAAGAGGGGTATATTATATCTCAGTCCTGAAGATATGCAAGAGGCAAAGAAATCTATGAAGGAAAAAGGTATTAAAGCGGAGGATGTTAAAAATTTACCTCCTCTTGGAGAAATACATGGGATTAATACCACCATTTCCTAAGGTCGCAGAGGTAAATTCTCGTATGAAATTCAATGATAATGACAATCCTCACAATATGCACCCTAGCCAATGCCTTTATGAGTTAGAAAACTATATTAGAAAACAAGATCACTTCAACGCAAATATTATGAAACGATTGAAACACAATTCTGATATGATTGCTCGCTTGAGTGACTTGTTATTTGGAATCTCAAATGATGTTAGAGGTGTTGGAAAGCATGCTTCTATTGTACAAACCCAGTTAGAACAAGTTGCTAAATCACAGAGAGAATTTCTTGATGAAATGAATAATAATATACACAACTTTGCTGTTAGAGTTGCAACAAGAAGAGGTAAACTGACTTAGGCACCACTTTATCCCGAGGGACACCCAAAAAGAATTGAACAAGATTCAGAAAGGAACTACACCACTTCCTCTAAAAAGAAAAATAAAAAGAAAAGTGATAGGGCTTTGCATGCTTCTAGTCAACCTGAAATAGAAAAACCTCCTCATAATGATAATGAAACTTCTATCTCTGATGCTGAAACTCTGTCTGGAAATGAACATTCACCTAGTGATAATGAAAAAGATAATGCTGATGTTCATGAAGACTCTCAACCTAATAATAATAAAGAACCAGACAATGATGTTGAGATAGAACCACCTGTTGATCCTGGTAACCCACAACCTAAGAATAAAATGTTTGATAAAAGAGACTTTATGGCTAGAAAACACGGTAAAGAAAGAGAACCGTGGGTTCAAAAATCAATGCCTTTTCCACCTAAGTCAACTAAAAAATGATGATGGAGAATTTGAACGCTTTGATGAAATGTTGAGGCCAGTCTTTTTGCATACTCGTTTGACTGATATCTTGAAAATGCCTCCTTATGCAAAGTATATAAAAGACATCATCACTAATAAGAGAAAATTACCAGAAGCTGAAATCTCCACTATGCTTGCTAATTATACTTTTAAGGATGGAGTACCTAAAAAACTTGAAGATCCGAGAATACCAACTATACCTTGTTCCATCACAAAGAATTATGTGAAAACTGCTTTATGTGATTTACGAGTTGGTGTTAGTGTTATGCCTTTCTCTTTACATAAAAGACTTGATTTGAATAAACTCACACCTACTGAAATATCTTTGCAAATGACTGACAAATCAACTACCATACCTATCGATATTTGTGAGGATGTCCCCGTTGTTGTTGCTAATGTTACTATTTTGACTGACTTTATTATACTTGAGATGCCCGAGGATGACAACATGTCGATTATTCTTGATGGACCCTTCTTGAATACTATAGGGGCTGTAATTGATTGCAATAAAAGCAAGTTCACTTTTCATATCAATGGTAATGAGCATACGGTGCACTTTTGGAAGAAACAATTCCAAGTGAATGGTATTAATGTTATTAAAAAATCTCCGACAATCACTATTGGAAGTTTTCAAATACCTCTATCTATTGTTAAAAAGAAATATGAAACACTTATTGTTGGGGACATTCATATCCCATTGAGGTAACTTAGTGATTTACGAAAGTTCTTCGATTTCATGCTAATCGAAAGTGGTTGTTAATAAGGCTTGATCAAACTTATTAATGGATCATTTTTGAGAGGTATGAAGTTGATGAATTTAGTAAGCACTACCTTCTGGCCCTATTTTTTGTTTTCTGTTTTTATTAGTTAGATAAAATAAAATGCCATGTTTTGTCTGTTTTTTGAATTTCCCGTGCAATAAAAAATGACCAAAAATAAAAGTTCTCAGAATCCTCTGAAAATTTAATATGATTTTTTCTGAATATTTCTAAATTTCTGGTGCAAATAATATCAGAGGGAGGTGCACCAGGTGGGCACAACCCACCTGGCCGCACCAGGACCCCCAGGCGTGCCCTGGTGGGTTGTGGTCCCCACGTGGGCCCCCTCACTTATCTCTTTACACCACATCATCACTTACCTCCAGAAAAAATTCTCCATTGCTCTCTCTCCCGTGTTATTGCTCTCAAACCCACGGATTTCGATCTCTTTGCTCGAAGCTCCGTTTCTGAAACTGTTTCGGTGGATTGTTGCTTGGTATGTGACTCTACCATTTGTCCAATTAGTTTTTTAGTGGTTTATATTTTGAATAATAATCTACGCTTGGTGCTACTGTAGATGAGCTTGCATGTTGAATTCTTAGAGTTCTAAGTAGTTTGAATGCTTGCTATGGCCTCTATGTATCCCTATGAGTAGTTGGTATCATTTTTGTGAAGTTTTGTTGAGAAAATTTTGTGGACTAAAAATTCCAGAATTTGTGTTCATAGGAAAAACATGAATATCTTTAGGAAGTTTGGCTCCAAGAAGAACTCCAAGGGTGTTATTGGGGAGTCATTTGACAGTGATCTCCATCCTCGGAGGTTGGCGGAAGTATGGTTGTGCGAATGTCCGCACACCCCATTCATGGAAGAGGCCGGAATCCTTTAGGAGTTCACACAATATGCTGCTAATGTCGGCATCACCGACTTCATCGCACCTGATTGCAAACAGTATCATCTCCTCACAAACATTTTTGTTCAGAGTTTTACTTTCCTTCCTAGGAATAATCCTCCTGAAGTATGGTTTGATTTATATGCTGAAACCCATCAAATACCACTTACTGAATTTTGTACCATATGCATGATCCCTTCTGATGGGATTTTAGTTGAGCCTAGGCCGGCAGAGTTTGAGGCCTTTTATCGTACTTTGACAATGGGAGATGAGAGAGGGTGTCGGCCATCACTACCACTAGCATACACTTTCCTGCCATGCATTATTTTACTTTATTTATCGCTAAGTGTTGCTTGCTAGAGAAAAGGTGGGTGCACTCAGCGCACCAGACCTTGTTGTTTTACGTCGTGCACTAGAGGGCGACAACACTTTTAGCTTGGGAGCTATTGTGGAACGTCGCCTCCACATTAATAGGTCCAAGGGTAAAATACATGGTGGGATTTTCGCTACTCTTTTGGAGACTCACTTCGAGATTGATATATGCCTTCATGATTACCCTCTGACCAAGGTTTACCTAGACCGCGCGACAATGGATCACCGCCATTTTACTGATATCGAATCTCCTAACATCCCTATTCCATATAATCTGGTTTTCAGCATTATCACTCGTGATGTTATTCCATTGCATGCTCCTACTTTGTTTGATCCTGTTGCAATGGGCGGATATATGATTATGCCTGAGAACATCATCGCCTACCGGAACCATCAGGCTGCAGAGGAGGAGGAAGAGCCTCAGCAGTGGGACCAGTGGATGGCCGCTCCTCAGTACCCCAACTACTAACCAAGCTTCCCATTGATTACCAAGTTAGGTCAAAAGCCTAAGCTTGGGGGAGTACGTGTTTCCACCGACTTTATATTCATGTCCATTTCATTCCAGTTGTCGGTTTCCACACTTTTTCATTGTATCATCCATGCTTAATTTTATTTTCTTGCTTTCTTCTTGTGTGTTTGAAAACCTTCGAAAAACAAAAAAATAGTTGTAGTTAGTTTACTTTCTATGCATGCTTAGTTGTAGTATTAAAAAGAAAACCCAAAAAGATTTCCTTGTTCTTCTTTGCTTTTTGGGCGCTTTCCCATGTAAATAGTTTTTCTCGTGTTTGCTTTTCCCTTTTAATTGCTTGTTCAAGAAAACAAAAAACTCCAAAAATATTTCAGTGTGTTTCTCTGAATTTCTTTTCCTTTTTATTCCAGTTGTACCTAGGAGAAGACCACGATGAAAATTTTGATTGGCTCTTATATGCATTACTGTTGATCTAATAAAGAGCCCATTTTACCTTGTCTTCTCCTGTTGAATAAAATGTTTGCAGATTCCAGCTTAGTCCATGACACTCTTGCACTATTATTATTTTCACATCGTTCGGTCATGCAAGTGAAAGGCAATAATGACGATATTTGATGAACTGTTCATGGCAAAGATAAACGGGTATGAACTCGACTTGTTCTGTTTGTGTAAATATGTTTAACCTAGTACCCATGATTCAGCCCATTATGATTGAACATGTTTGCAATGACAATTAGATATTATAGTTTCTCATGCCATGCATAAGTAGCTAGGAGTGGATAATGATTAATCTTGGATATCAACATTGTGTTAAAATTATTGTAATGTATTATGATGATATGGTATCCTCCTCTGAATGTTTGAGTGGCTTGACTTGGCACATATTCATGCATGTAGTTGAATCGAAACCAACATAGCCTCTATGATATTTATGTTCATGGTGTTCATATCCTACTCATGATAGTGTCCAATGTTACTGATGCATAATGCATGTTCATAATCTTTGTTGCTCTCTAGCTGGCCGCTTCTCAATCTAATTGCTAGCCTTCACCTGTACTAAGTGGGAATTCTGCTTGTACGTTGAAAACCTTGAACCCAAAAGTTATTCCAGATAAGTCCACCATACCTACCTATATGCGATATTATCCTGCCGTCCTAAGTAAATTTGCATGTGCCACCTCTAAAAACTTCTAAAAAATATCCTTTTGTGTGCCTAGATCGTTCATGGAACAACAGGAGGTGGTCGGTATCTTCCATGCTAAGCGGGTTATTCTCAGGTCGAGTGTTTATTCACTCGCCATTGCACGAGAAAAGGGCGGTACTAGGGATGCCCAGTCCCAAACTGCAAACAGAAAAGCTTACAAATAATCAAACAAAAACTCCCAATGGAGTCAAAACCTTTACTTTTATCGCTTGGGAACCGCCACTAGCGTGCTTAGCATGGAAGATGTTGATAACTGATAGTCGTGAAGTAAATGAGAAGGGTGCATGTCTCAAAATATTATTTACCTCTATTTTAAAAACTTGAGCTCTAGTACCTCTACAAATCACTGCTTCCCTCTACGAAGGGACTATCTATTTACTTTTATGTTGTGTCATCACCTTCTAAAACAAGAGCCAGAACCTGAGAGCACTATTGTCATGACTTATGCATTGTGTGTAGCTTATGTTGGGTGCATCATGACTGGATCTTTTCTACCATGAATTGCAATGTTTAGTCGCTTCTTGGACTTTGGAGGTGCTCTGCATTTATGTTTTGTGGTATCAAAAAGGGCTAGTGAGATACCACTATTGTCATATTATATCATGGTTGTTTTGACAACGTGTTGCTGTTTGAGATATCTTATTATTACTCGCTGGCTGATTATGTCATTGATATGAGTTAATATAATCTTTAAGATTTATTGTCGGCATGGTTCGTTATAATGTTGGCTGAAAACCTGGGTGTCGTTTAAGCTTATTTATGCAAACAAGAGCAAAAGAGATCGTAAAAGCTTTTCTTTCTCACTTTCAGTTTATCAACTAAATTGCTTGAGGACAAGCAAAGGTTTAAACTTGGGGAGTTGATACGTCTCCAACGTATCTACTTTTCCTAATGCTTTTTCTCTTGTTTTGGACTCTAATTTGCATGATTTGAATGAAACTAACCCCCAGACTGGCGTTATTTTTGCAAAACTACCATGGTGTTGTTTTTGTGCAGAAATAAAAGTTCTCAGAATGGAACAAAACTTTGCGAGGATTTTTTATACAATAAACAAGAATTTCTGGAGCCAAGAACCACCGCAATGGGCACCTAGGTGGGAACAACCCACCAGGGCGCCCCCCTCCTGGCGTGCCTAGATGGGTTGTCCCCACCCAGGTGGCCCCGCAGACCCTAAAACTGACACTATAAAATCCTATTTTTCTAGAAAAAAATTAGGGAGAAAGAATTATTGCGATCCACGAGACAAAGCCATCGTCACCTCCTGTCTTCATCGGGAGGCCAGATCTAGAGTCCGTTTGGGGCACCGGAGAGGGTGATATTCGTTCTTCGTCATCACCAACCCTTCTCCATCGCCAATTCCATGATGCCCCCCACCGGGAGTGAGTAATTCCTTCGTAGGCTCGCTGGTTGGTGAGGAGTTGCATGAGATTCATCATGTAATCGAGTTAGTTTTTTAAGGCTTGATCCCTAGTATCCAATATGTTCTTAGATCGATGTTAGTATGACTTTGCCATGCTTAATGCTTGTCACTTTGGGCCCGGGTGTGTAACGCCCCAAGACCGATGCGCCAGGTGTCTTCGAGTTATTCGCCGTCATTGCCATGTCTTTTCTTGCGTGTTGCATCTTGCCATGTCATCATGTGCATCCGTCCGGGTCTCCCCGTTCTTTCCATTGTCCCTTTTGAGCCCGTCCACACTCGCACGCGCCCGCGACACATCTGAAATATAATTTTGTAAGTGGCAGGAAAATGTTCTCAGAATGGGATGAAAGTTGGTGTGCGGTGTTGTTATGTTGTTAGTAGGTCGCCTGCCAAGTTTCATCGCATTCGGAGTCCATTTGATGCCCCAACGGTTAACTATACTGGCATTATAGTCGGTCTATCGTCGGACATTTCCGGTCTCTAGAGACGGTTGCCGGGTTGCATTCCTCCTCTCTCTTCTCAGTCCAACCACACACTTGACCTCGTTCGCCTAACCCCTCTTTGCACAATGCATCGACCCCTCGCGTGTGTCCGAAACTTACCCGAAACAGACCCAGGTTGTCATTACTGATGGATCCGAATCATCCCAAACATCCTTAAAATAACATATGGCCTAGAGGGGGGCCATTATTGTTTGCTCCACTAGTGGAGCAAACAAATATTGTTTGTTGCACTTTGCCATGCGATGCATATTTAAACCGGACATGCATCATACTTGATTGTGCATCATGCCATGTTTATGTGATGGTTGTTTACTATGTCGCTTGCTTCTTTCCGGGATGCTTCTCTCGTTAGCTTCGGTTTCGTTCTGGAGTTGTGAGGATCCGTTCGACTATGTCCGTTTGTTGTCTTCATGGACTCGTTCTTCTTCCTTGCGGGATCTAAGGCAAGATGACCATACCCTTGATATCACTTCTATCTTTGCTTTGCTAGTTGTTCGTTCTATCGCTATGTCGCACTACCTACCACTTGTTATATCATGCCTCCCATATTGCCATGTCAAGCCTCTAACCCACCTTCCTAGCAAACCGGTGTTTGGTTATGTTACCGCTTTTGCCCAGACCCTCTTATAGCATTGCCTAGTTGCAGGTGAAGTTCTAGTTTGTTCCATGTTGGAACATGTTTATGTTGGGATATCACAATATCTCTTATTTTAATTAATGCATCTATATACTTGGTGAAGGGTGGAAGGCTCGGCCTTATGCCTGGTGTTTTGTTACACTCTTGCCGCCCTAGTTTCCATCATACCGGTGTTATATTCCTTGATTTTGCGTTCCTTACGTGGTTGGGTGTTATGGGAACCCCTTGAAAGTTCGCTTTAAATAAAACTCCTCCAGCAAGGCCCAACCTTGGTTTTACATTTGCCTAACAACCTAAGCCTTTTTCCCTTGAGTTTCCTGAGCCCGAGGGTCATCTTTATTTACCCCCCCCCCCTGGGCCAGTGCTCCTCTGAGTATTGTTCCAACCTGGGCGATGTCCGGCGCCCCCCGGGCAACCAGGGTCTATGGCAACCCGACGTCTGGCCCATCCGGTGTGCCCTGAGAATGAGATACGTGCGACTCCTATCGGGATTTGTCGGCACATCGGGCGGCTTTGCTGGTCTTGTTTTACCATTGTCGAAACGTCTTGTAACTGGGATTCCGAGTCTGATCGGATTGTTCCGGGAGAAGGAATATTCTTCGTTGATCGTGAGAGCTTGTGATGGGCTAAGTTGGGACACCCCTGTAGGCTATAAACTTTCGACAGCCGTGCTCGTGGTTATGTGGCAGATGGGAATATGTTAATGTCTGGTTGTAGAGAACTTGACACTTGACTTAATTAAAATACATAAACCGCGTGTGTTGCCGTGATGGTCTCTTCTCGGTGGAGTCCGGGAAGTGAACGCGGTTTGTGTTATGGTTGTGCGTAAGTATTTTCAGGATAACTTCTTGATCACTTCTAGCTTCACGACCATTGCGTTGCTTCTCATCTCGCTCTCATTTGCGTATGTTAGCCACCATATTTGCTTAGCGCTTGCTGCAGCTCCACCTCACTACTTGATCCTACCCATAAGCTTAAATAGTCTTGATCTCGCGGGTGTGAGACTGTTCAGTCCTCGTGACTCACAGATACTTCCAAATAGTTGCAGGTGTCGATGATACCAGTGCAGGTGATGCTACCAAACTCAAGTGGGAGTTCGACGAGGACCTTGGTCGTCACTATGTTTCGTTTCCTGATGATCAGTAGTGGATCCTAGTTGGGACGATCGGGGATCTAGCATTTGCGGTTGTCTTCCTTTATTTTTGTTTCGTAGTCGGACCTTGATTGTACTCTGGATGATGTATGTTTAACTTGTTATTTGTGTGGAGTGGTGATTGTAAGCCAATTCTTTACCCCTTTCTTATTTAGTACATGGGATTGTGTGAAGATTACACCTCTTGCGACAAAACCACCATGCGGTTATGCCTCCATGTCGTGCCTCGACACGTGGGAGATATAGTCGCATCATGGGCGTTACAAGTTGGTAATCGGAGCCATCCCGGACTTAGGAGCCCCCTGCTTTATCGAATCGCTGACGTTGTTGAGTCTAGAACAAAAATGTTTTGAGTCTTAGGATTATATATATCGGAGAGTAGGATTATTTTTACTCCTCGGTCCTTTTGTTGCTCTGGTGAGGCATCCTGACGTAGTTGTTTTGTCTTTCCTCTCCTCAAATTTCACTAAAAAATTTAGGATCACGCGGGTATCTTGGAATCGTTCTGATATTCTTGTGACTAGAACATTATTCTTGGTGCCTCCTGACATTTAGGGGTTGTGGCAGTGTCCCGGGGAGTTGAGCTCTGAGGTGTTGTCGTCACAATTTTATCGTTGCCGTTCTGGAATACCCGAGTTCGCCGACATTGAAAATATCTTTTATGCAGTTGTTGGTGAGATAACCTCGACGCCACCCAGTACTGGGGCGGGAGTATTGCCATAACTCGTATAACGAATGCTTTTCGAAGGTTGAGGTACATGATTTCCGGAGTTTCTTGGTTATTTGTTGACGGATGGATACAATTGGAACGTAGGGCTTGTTAGTTGTGTGATATATATTGCACCTCCCTGTATCCCCAAAACCAGATTGCATAAACAGAAAGTTTCGGGAGTTTATAGGTGAGAATTCAAGTAGATCCTAGAATATCTTTCCAACAGATGCATGATATGGGATTGGGTAAATCTCTATCATATATATTTGTTCCGGCTTATTCTACAAGCCAAATCCTTTGTTTTCTTTCGAGTTGTGGTATTCGAGTTGCTTCAAAGTCAAATGTTGATTCCATGCCTCTTTCTAAGCGGTGTTCTCATATGTCGATGTGAATACTAATCTTTCTTGATCATCGAGATGGTCATGTCAATTTTTTCAAACCGATGTACTTCTCGTCAAGTGGATCCGGTCATTTCAACATTCGCAAGATCACCTCTCAGTTTTCCCAACGGTGTTCGTTCCATCCGCCCAAGTTGCCTTTGTTTTCCCGCCCTCCCACCCTTTTTCTTCAAGGACTCATATTTCTTAATCAAGAATCCATTTTATTGTTTTGAAGTCGCTTCATTCTTTTCTTTCAATGTTCTTACCTGGTGTTTCTTATGAAGATGCTAAGGGAGCTTCAAGTCGTCACTCTTCACTTTTTTTCTTCTTCGGTGGATTAATTTCAGGCTTCGGTGTTGATCATATCTCTTCCTTTTGTTTCACATATTTTCCCATGTGAATTTCTTATCCAAAGCTCTCTTATTTATTCACCTCTCCCAGTTCATATCCGGAGTGTTGAAGATATCTCGGAAGATTCACGTTTCCATTCTCAATCCGTTCAAGTTATTTTGAGGATGTTATCTCACTCAAGCCATTTAATTCAATCGGTGCAATTTCCTTTTCAAGTAATCATTCAATGGTGTATCTTTTCAGTGGGCCCTAACCCACAGATCTTTTCCCAGGATCTTACCTGACTCTTCTATTTTCTCGGAGTTACTCTCAAATTCTTTCCAAGTTTGATGTAAGAATGAATTATCGTCAGTCATAGGTCTTTCTCCAAGATCTTTCAAATTCTTTTAATTGTTGATTCAACCTTTATATTCTTCATTATTCCGGAGTATCTCAACAATTCAGGGTGGTGTTTCTCATCGTCGTTCTCCACACAGAAGACCGAGGAAGAGATTTCTCCTAAATCTTGGTCCATTCTCCTGAAGATTCATGGTTCAAGCTTGATGCCATCCTCTCATAATTGTTTTCGATTGTGAGAATTATCTTCACCCCTCTGAAGCAATTCAGGAGTATTTTTAGTTTGATTCTCCAAAGGCCATCATTTCAGGTTTATTCATTCTCAGCTTTCAGCTCTCATTCTCTAAATCTAACCGATGCATCGCTCAAGTATTCTCTAGTGAGCTCGTGATCTATTTGTTCTCATGTATCTAAATTCCCTCAAGTATCTTCATTCATTTTCCAATTCTTCCTGGTGAATTGTGCCTTTGCTATGTTCATTTTCAATTCTTACAGTGGTTCGTTCAAGATTTCTCTTCCTTCGTTATCGTATCAATTCATTCGTTGTTTCCAAATCCTACCGATGTTCCATCAAGACCTTCTCAAGTTTGCGCTATATCTCTCCTTAATCCTTTTTAATGGGGATAAGTAGTATGCCAAATCCATTGCTTGTCATCAATTTAATTTGATGAAGGATAAGCATACAATAGGTCTTATTCTTATTTCCTCGAGGCGATTCAATTCTTTTCTTCCGAAGATTGTTGATGATGAGTAAATTCTTGATTACAAGTGATTCATCTTTCTTTCTGGAGTTGTTCATCATATCAATTTCTCGGTTCTGAGTTGTTCATCTTTTCTTTTCGGAGATCCAAGCTCTCTCGATTATCTCGTCGCGAAGCTCCATCTAAATCATTGCAAGGATTCACCTTGTGTTTTCAACTTCTCTTTCTTTCTATCATTCTCATTTTACCAGAGTTCTTCATGGAAGCTCTACATGATGGTTCATCAAGGATTTAATTCCTTCTCGAAGTGTTCATCGAGATTCTTATCAGAGGAGCTCAAGTATTCTTCATCTTGCATTTCAAAGTTCAATCCCTTCTCCCTTATATTTTGAGGTGGTGTTATGTCATTCTTGATAATTTCCCTTCGTGTATCATGATTCACAAGTTATCAAGAATGAGGTATTTTAAATCCATTATTCTCTTCATTGGAGTTATCTTGTGTCATATTTCACCTAAAGCCTTCCCTAAGGAATGTTGCTATTGTGGTGCTTATCAATGATCCATGTTATCTCTCTCTCGGTGAAGAAGTTTTTTTTCATCTCTTCATTGTTCCCTATCAATCATTGTTTTTGGTGGCAGAATTTCACCTCATAATTTTGAGAAGTTTTCCATAAGACCACTACAAGCTTACTCGTTTTGTTGTTGGTTTTCCAACAACTCCGTTATAACCTTCTTGGAAGGGTGCTTTCCAAACTCAATTGTGGCAGTAGTTGGCTTTTTATTCTCCATTCTTTTATTTCAATGATCTATCCTCTATTATTTGTTCCGGAGGCTTTGTGATGTTGCTCTCTTCACTCATCATCTCGAATTGTGAGGATCGTGTTCTTTTCATGCTTATCCATTTAACCGGAGTGTTGTGTCATCTCTTCAAGTTCTTTTCATCTTATCAAGTTTTCCTTCTCCTTTCAGTTAGAGTGCTGCCCAAATTATATCAATCTTATTCCTTATCTATCTTGTTTTAACCGGAGTGGTTTCAATATCTATCTTGTCACTTAACCTCTTGGTTCTCGTCGTATCCCATGTTCCTCTTAGCAAATGGAGTGTTCTCAATCTCATTCATCTCCATTGTATTCTTCTTTCAACTGTTTAACCTCTCAAGGTTCATTAGTTTCACTTGTTTGTACAAGAAGAAACTTGGTTCTACCTATTCTATTCCTCTTCCGTTTCTCTCCAGTGCCAACATAGATCTCGGGACGAGATCCTATTGTAGTGGTGGAGTGTTGCAATGCCCCGAGACCGATCCGCCAGGTGTCTTCCAGTTATTCGCCGTCATTGCCATGTCTTTTATTACGTGTTGCATCTTGCCATGTCATCATGTGCATTGCATCATCATGTTTTCAAAACTTGCATCCGTCCGGGTCTCCTAGTTCTTTCCGTTGGCCGTTCTGAGCCCGTCCACACTCGCACGCGCCCGCGACACGTCCAAAATATTATTTTATAAGTAGCCCAAAAATGTTCTCATAATGGGATGAAACTTGGCATGCGGTGCTTTTATGTTGTTACTAGGTCACCTGCCAAGTTTCATCGCATTCGGAGTCTGTTTGACGCCCCAACGGTTAGCTTTAGCGACATTAAAGCCGGTCTATCGTCGGATGTTTCTGGTCTCCGGAAACGGTTGCCGGGTTGCATTCCTCCTCTCTCTTCTCAGTCCAACGACACACTTGACCTCATTCGCCTAACCCCTCTTTGCACAGTGCATCGACCCCTCGCGCATGTCCGAAACTTACCCGAACCTGACCTGGGTTGTCGTTACCGATGGATCTGAATCATCCCCAAACATCCCTAAAATATCTCCTTTTTTTCTTATTTGGACTCCCCTAACCTTTTATTCTTGATCGTCCGATCACAATCCGATGATCAAATTTGTTCCAAGCCCCATCTAGGCCATATGCTATTTATAGCAGATGACCCCCTAACCAAATCTGCCCCAACCCTAAATTCTAGGGGATTTGTCCCTACAGCCACCGCCACAGTCATCGCCCACCTCGGGATCCATCACCATCCAATCAGTGGCTGCGCCTCCGATCCAAGTCCCCTCGGCCTCCACTCGCTGCCAACCACCACCACCGCCGCCCAAATCATGCAGGAGCCCGAGCTCCTCTACCCGCGGCCCCCTCCTCGCTCGTGCCTGAGAAGGAGTGCTTGGCCTCGTATCCTTGGGCTGCCGTTCGCCACGCCGATGACCACGGGCACAACCTCCTCGACCACGCGTCATCTTCCCCGTCAACCACCTCGAGCAGGGCACTCCTTGCTGGCTACCTCTCCTCGGGCCCGAGGCCCCAGCCAGCCGCGCCCCTGCCTTCTCTTAATTTGCTCCCCGTGCTCCGCTCTCTCTATCTCTCTCTCTCTCTCGAAATCTCTCATCTCTCTTGTCTCACCCTCTCTGTCTCTTCATAGGGAATGAGTGGGAGACGCCATGGCCGCCCGCGGAAGCTCCGTCGTCGCTGGGATCAAGTTCCTCCGGCCTCGTCCCCGGATCCGACC
Organism: Triticum dicoccoides; assembly: GCF_002162155.2. Lineage (NCBI taxonomy): Eukaryota > Viridiplantae > Streptophyta > Magnoliopsida > Poales > Poaceae > Triticum > Triticum dicoccoides. The sequence continues at coordinate 422,845,968 of NC_041390.1, read as the reverse complement.
TCTTCAGCCTCCTGCAGACCGCTGCTGCCTCTGCTTTACGGAACCACGCCGCCCTGGTCACCTGCGACCTCAGGTCGCCTTTGCTTCCTCTGCCTCCACGCGTCGGGTCCGCCCTGTAACGCCCTCGATGCGGCTATATCTCCTACGTGTCGAAGCACGACTTAGAGGCATAACCGCATTGAAAGCAATTTCGCAAGTAAGGTAATCTTCACAACAACCCATGTAAATAGATAGAAGGGGAAAAAGGTACATAGTTGGCTTACACTCGCCACGTCACACAGATACATGAATAACATTACAATCATCCAATACACTCATGGTCCGACTACGGTACCAAAATAAAGATCAACCCCCACATGCGACAAAGTCCCCGATCGCCCCAACTGGGCACCACTACTGATCATCTGGGAAAGACACATAGTAACGACGAGAGTCTTCATCGAACTCCCACTTGAGCTCAAGCGCATCGTCTGGAGCGGTATCATCGGTCGCTGCATCTGGTTTTGGAAGTAAACTGTGAGTCACGGGGACTCAGCAATCTCACACCCTCGCGATCAAGACTATTTAAGCTTATAGGTAAGGCAAAGGTATGATGTGGAGCTGCAGCAAGCGAATAGCATATATGGTGGCTAACATACGCAAATGAGAGCGAGAAGAGAGGCAAAGCACAGATGAAGAACTACGATCAAGAAGTGATCCTAGAACAACCTACGCCAAGCATTACTCCAACACCGTGTTCACTTCCCGGACTCCGCCGAGAAGAGACCATCACGGTTACACACGCGGTTGATTCATTTTAATTAAGTTAAGTTTCATGTTATCTACAACCGGACATTAACAAATTCCCATCTGCCCATAACCGCGGGACGGCTTTCGAAAGTTCAAAACCATGCAGGGAGTCCCAACTTAGCCCATCACAAGCTCTCACGGTCAACAAACAATATTCCTTCTCCCGAGAAAATCCGATCAGACTCGGCATCCGGGTTACAAGACATCCTCGACAATGGTAAAACAAGTCCAGCAACACCGCTCGAATGCACCGAAAAATCCCGATAGGTGCTGCACATATCTCGTTCTCAGGGCACACTCAGATGAGCACTCGATACAACTAAAACCAAACCTCGAGTTTCCCCGAGGGGGCGCTACACAGGGCTCTAGTTTGGACCAACACTCAAAGGAGCACTGGCCCGGGGGGGTTAAATAAAGATAACCCTTGGGCTCCAGAAACCCAAGGGAAAAAGAGGCTAGGTGGCAAATGGTAAAACCAAGGTTGGGCATTGCTGGAGGAGTTTTATTCAAGGCGAACTGTCAAGGGGTTCCCATTATAACCCAACCGCGTAAGGAACGCAAAAATCCGGGAACATAACACCGATATGACGGAAACTAGGGCGGCAAGAGTGGAACAAAACACTAGGCAAAAGGCCGAGCCTTCCACCCTTTACCAAGTATATAGATGCATTAAGATAACAAGATAATATGGTGATATCCCAAAAATAAACATGTTCCAACAAGGAACGATCTCCAATCTTCACCTGCAACTAGCAACGCAATAAGAGGGGCTGAGCAAAGCGGTAACATAGCCAATCAACAGTTTGGTAGGACATGGTGGGTTAGAGGTTTGACATGGAAATTTGGGAGGCATGATAAGCAAGTGGTAGGTATCGTAGCATAGGCATAGCAAAAGAGCGAGCATCTAGCAAGCAAAGATAGAAGTGATTTCGAGGGTATGATCATCTTGCCTGCAAAGTTGTCAGAGTTGACTTGATCCTCATAAGCGAACTCAACGGGCTCCTCATACACGAACTCGTCTCCCGGCTCTACCCAAACAAGAACAACAAGCAAAGGAACACAATCAACCACATGCAATGCTTAAACAACATGATGCAAACATGATATGATATACGGGATGCGATAAGTGATGCATATGCATGATTTGACAAGGAATGATGGAACCTGGCCTCAACATGGAAATCCAAGATTGCCACTGGAAAGGTGAGGTCATTTCGGTTGAAATCGATATAAAGATCACCGCAATCGGATGCACGGTTTGGAAATGGCAAGCAAAACAAATATGGCACCGGTCTGCGATAATCAGCAAGTGACCAACTAAATGCATCAAGATAAATATGCTACAGCACTCAAACATGACAAAAAAATACATGGCAGGGATGCACTCATGAAGCTTGACAAAATATGAACAATGAGCTACAGCTAATTCATCCAATAACAGGTTCAAACAAGCATGGAAAAAGAGCAAATGATAACAGGTTTCTGACTTTGTGAAATTAACACAAGTCTGGAATTTATCATCAGGAAGCACACTTTAGAGCATGAAAACTACATGCTACAGGGACTTAACATGGCAAAGAAAGGCATGGCATGACGCTATTCAAAGCACTTAACAAAAGTCCCTTAGTGACCTTGTGCCAAAAGGGATCAGAAAATACAATTGCAAGCATGTGAACATGGCAAAAAACATAAACAGATTCAGACAAGGACATCCTCGGCAAAATCGCTAAACATGTCAACAATCTGCCAGGATTCACTTTATAGCAAAAGTAGAGCTCGATTGACTCAAGCTAGGGTGCTCCATAAATGCAAACAAAGACATGGATGGATAGATCACCACAATGTTAACAAAACAACCTTACTAATCATCCTCAAAACAGGCACGGATCACTAGGAAACAACATGAACATATGACATAACAACAAAATCAAGACAAGGACTTGGTGAAATTCTAAGTCCCTGAAATCAGCATTACCGATTACGCTACTTTGCAAGCTTGTTCTATTCACCACAAATATCATAAAAATACCTGGCAAACACCCCTGTAAAGATGGCATGGCATATAACAAAACACATGTAGAGCTCAGGGTCATAGCATGCACACATTAATCATGGCAAAAATGACAAAAAGCTATTTGATGAAACAGATGTGACAAATTCATCACATAGCCCTTTTCCAACAGCATTTCGGGCATCAAGATGAGCTCAAATGAAAATGATGCAATGAGATGAAATGATGTACTCGTCGAGACGAACATTTTGATATGCTACACGCACGAATCGGATCTATGATGAGAGAGTTATGACATGCCAAAGTTTGCAAAAAATCTAGGGTTTGTAGGGAAAAAGTCAACCGTCTCCCGATCCAGATCTGTATCTGGCGCGATTCTCGAGGTTCGCCGGGGATCACTGTTCACCGGACTTGCGGAGGTCGTCGGGGTTCGCTGGAGTAGCTTGGCACCGGATCCGGGCAGTGGAGCCGCCGGAGTGGAGCGGGAGGAGGACGGCGGAGGTGGCCGACGCGGTCGCCGGCGCGGGCAGCGGGGCGCGGCTCGCTGGAATCGCGGCTGGGCGAGGCGAGGGTGGTGATCGCCAGCGAGGTGGCAGCCACCGGCGAGGGAGGAGATGGGGCAGCGCACGAGGATGGGGACGAAGGCAGCGCGGGCGGGCGCCTCTGGACCGTGCGCGGGCACGGGCGGGCCGGCCACGGGCCGTGGCGGGCTTCGGCGGCGGCGGGACAGGAGCTGCCACGTGGCGAGAGGAGAGTGGCTGGGGGAGTGGGGCGGACACGTCCGGCGCCGGCGGACATTGTCCGGCGCGCGGAGGAATGAGGGAGACTAGGGTTTCGGGGAAGAGATCCGAAAATTTCGGGGAAGGTCTATATATAGAGGTAGGGGGAGCTAGGAAGCTCCAAATGGAGTGCGGTTTTCGGCCACGCGATCGTGATCGAACGCTCTAGACGATGGAGGGGTTTTTGGTGGGTTTTGGGCCAAATTGGAAGGGTGTTGGGCTGCAACACAAACGAGGCCTTTTCGGTCCCTCAGTTAACCGTTGGAGTATCAAACGAAGTCCAAATGGCACGAAACTTGACAGACGGTCTACCGGTAGTAAACCAAGGCCACATGACAAGTCTCGGTCCAATCCAGAAATGTTTAACCCCCACACACAAAAAGAGGTAGAAAGGGACACCGGAAGAGATAGGAGCGCCGGAATGCAAAACGAACAACGGGGAAAATGCTCGGATGCATGAGACGAACACGTATGAAAATGCAATGCACATGATGACATGATATGAGATGCATGACAAAGACAACAACACAAGGAGACAAAAACCCGACAACGATGAAATGAAATAACTTAGGCCGGAAACGGCAAGAGTTGAGATACAGATAAGGTAAATTACATCCAGGGTGTTACAACACTCCACCACTACGAAAGGATCTCATCCCGAGATCTAGGACTAGATAAACGCTGGGTACTCATAACGGAGGTGATCCTCGCGCTCCCAGGTGGCTTCATGGTTGGAATGATGTGACCACTTGACTTTGAGGAATTTGATTGACTTGTTGCGAGTCTTGCGCTCAGTCTCATCCAGAATAGCAACTGGGTGCTCACGATAAGAAAGGTCTTCTTGGAGATCAATGTCTTCGAAGTTGACAGTGCGGCCAGGGGTCTTGAAGCACTTGCGGAGCTGAGAGACATGGAACACGTCGTGCACATTTGCAAAGTTGGAGGGAAGCTCGAGTTGATAGGCGAGATCGCCTCTCTTGCTGACGATCTTGAAAGGACCCACGTATCTAGGGGCAAGCTTCCCTTTGATACCGAAGCGACAAGTACCTTTCATTGGAGAGACGGGGAGGTAAACATGGTCTCCGATCTCGAAAGCCAAATCACGATACTTACTATCATAGTAGCTCTTCTGGCGCGATTGCACTGCTTTGAGGTTATCACGAATGACTTTGCACATCTCTTCTGCCTCCGTGATCAAGTCGTTTCCGAGAAGTTGACGTTCACCAGTCTCTGACCAGTTAAGAGAAGTACGGAACTTCCTGCCATAGAGAATTTCAAATGGGGCCTTGCCCGAACTCGCTTGAATGTTGTTGTTGTAGGAAAACTCGGCATATGGAAGACAATCTTCCCACTTCATACCGAAAGAGATAACGCAAGCCCTGAGCATATCTTCAAGAATCTGATTGACACGCTCGACTTGGCCGCTAGTTTGAGGATGAAAAGCTGTGGTGAAACGGATGTTGGTGCCCATGGCCTTCTGAAAAGAATCCCAAAACTTCGAGGTGAAGATGCTGCCATGATCTAAAGAAATCAACTACGAAATGCCGTGTAGAGAGACAATCCAAGAGGTATATAGCTCTGCCAATTGAGCTGCTGTGATAGACTCTTGGATAGGCAGGAAATGAGCCACTTTAGTGAGTTTGTCGATGACAACGAATATAGCATCATTGCCACGCTTGGACTTTGGAAATCCCGTAATGAAGTCCATCTCAATATGGTCAAACTTCCATTCTAGAATGGCAAGAGGTTGGAGGAGACCAGCTGGTCATTGGTGTTCTGCCTTCACTCTTCTGCAGACATCACATTCATTCACGAACTGAGCAATCTCACGCTTCATTCGAGTCCACCAATACGCCTGCTTGAGGTCCTGGTACATTTTCGTGCTCCCAGGGTGGATGGAGAGGAGTGAATTGTGAACCTCGTTCATAATGACTTTACGAAGGTCACCTTTAGTCACAACAATACGATCCTCGAAGAAGAGACTATCCTTGTCATCAAGGCGATAGCACTTGTACTTGGATTGACTCTTGGCAATCCCAATCTTCACCTTCTTCACCATAGCATCAAGAAGTTGAGCCTCGCGAATCTGATCTTCCAAAGTAGGAGAGACTTGGAGGTTGGCAAGGAAACCTTGAGGAACAACTAGCAGATTGAGTTTGTGGAAAGCTTCACAAAGCTCGGGTTGGTAGGCTTGAGAATCAGACTGTTGTAGTAAGCCTTCCTGCTCAACGCGTCAGCAATTACATTGGCCTTGCCTGGAGTATATTCGATACTCGGATTATACTCTTGAATCATTTCGACCTAACGAGTTTGCCGAAGGTTGAGATTAGGATGAGTGAAGATGTACTTGAGACTCTTGTGGTCAGTGAAGATGTCCACTTTCCTTCCCAATAAGAGATGTCTCCAAATCAAAAGAGCATGCACAACTGCCCCCAACTCGAGGTCATGAGTGGGGTAGTTATTTTCATTGGGCTTCAACTAGAGAGAAATATAGGCCACAAGTTTCTTCTCTTGCATCAGCACTTCACCAAGACCTTGAAGAAAGGCATCACAGAAGACCTCGAACGGTTTGGATTCATCAGGAGGAGTCAGAACTGGAGCAGTGACTAATTTCTCTTTCAGGGTGTTGAAAGCGATGTCACATTCAGGAGACCAAACGTACTTGACATGCTTCTGGAGAATGTTGGAAAGAGGCTTCGCGATCTTTGAAAAGTTCTCAACGAAGCTTTGACAATAGCTTGCGAGCCCAAGGAAGCTGCGGAGTTGCTTCACGTTCTGAGGTGGTTCCCAATTCACAATTGCAAACACCTTCTCATGATTCACCGCTATGCCCTTGGCAGAGATGATATGTCCAAGGTAGAGAACCTCATCGAGCCAAAACTCGCACTTTGAAAACTTGGCGTAGAACTGATGTTCTCTGAGCTTATCCAGCACCAAACGCAAGTGCTTGGCATGATCTTCCTTGTTCTTGGAAAATACCAAAATGTCATCGAGGTAGACCAAGATGAAGTCATTTGTGTAGGGGTTGAAGATGAAGTTCATCATGCGAGAGAAAGTCGGAGGAGCGTTGACAAGGCCAAAAGACATGACAGTGTATTCATATGAACCATAGCTTGTTCTGAATGCTGTCTTGGGGATATCTTGCTCACGAATTCGGATCTGGTGATAGCCAGTACGGAGATCAAGCTTGGAGAACACTTGAGCACCTTTGAGTTGTTCAAACAGCTCGTTGATGTTGGGAAGTGGGTAGTTGTTCTTTATAGTCTTCTTGTTCAATGGACGGTAGTCAACACAAAGTCGGTCCGTTCCATCCTTCTTCTTCACAAAATGAACTCCACAACCCCACGGAGAAGAACTAGGTCGGATGGGACCCATTCGCTCTTGAATATCGAGTTGCTTCTTCAGCTCATTCAACTCTTCAGGTCCAAGCTTGTAAGGACGTTTGCAAATAGGTTCCGTGCCAGGCTCAAGATCGATGACGAATTCAACTGGCCGGTGCGGAGGCATTCCTGGAAGCTCTTCTGGAAAGACATCTTGATATTCGCAAACGACTGGAATTTGAGAGATGGCATCTAGTTCGTCCTTCTCATTGAGAGAAAACAGACGGATTGTATCATCACGAGCGGCAAAGACAATTACATCCTCAGACGAATGAGTCAATTGAATCTGCCTGGCAGCACAATCAAGATGAGCCTTGTGCTTAGAAAGCCAATCCATTCCAAGAATAAGAGCGATATCCGAGTCGCCTAGAACAATAGGAGAAGCTAGAAATTTGTAGTCGCCCAACGTGATAGTAACATCCGGACGCGGATATTAGCTGCCATTTGCTTGCCCGGGGACACGATTTGCAAAGGTCTTTGCAAATGCTGATAATCGCACTCATACTTTGATGCAAAAGGTTTAGAAATGAAGCAATGCGATGCTCCCGTGTCAAAAAGAACTTTTGCAGGAACATCATTAACAGGAAGGTTACCCATGATGACATCTGACAAGTCCTCTGCCTGAGCTGCATTCACCATGTTGACCTTGGCGTGCTTGGGGTTATGCTTGACCACAGCTGTACTTGCCGATCTCACAGGAGGAGGAGGAGGGAGACGCCTCTGATTGAAGCATTTGTTGGCATAGTGACCCTTCTGTTGGCACTTGTTGCACGTGACCTCCGAGAGCGGACGGTGATACGGAGCACTTGATCTTGGAGCTTGAGACGAAGTCTTGTTCTGAAAGCCAGGGTTGGGTGGGTGCGAAGATCCACTGCCACATTTGCTCTTCTGCTGATAAGGCTGACGGAACAGAGCAGGATGAAGCCAATACTTTTGCGGCTTAGCCACTTGAGTTGAGGAAGAAGGAGTTGCATCTCTGACTCGCTTCTTGGAAGCATCGCACTTCAGTTGAGCAGTCTCTTGCTTCATTGCCATATTGTAGAACTCATCATACTTCTTGGGCTCAAAGAGGATGAGAGCTAGCTGGATTTCTTCTCTGAGACCACCCGTGAACTGATATATCATGCTCTTCTCGTCAGGGATGTCCTGCTTAGCAAAACGGGCGAGCTTCTGAAACATGATGTTCTACTGGTAAACAGACATAGTGCCTTGCTTCAGGTTGCGGAATTCCTCACGCTTTCTCCTAGCCACACTCTGAGGAATATGATGAGCTTTGAAGTCTTGACGGAATTCATCCTAGGTAATCACACGGCCTCCTCTGGAATCTTTGTACTGTTGAAGCCATTCTGCAGCTTGGTCTTTGAGTTGGAAGGAGTCGAACTTGACAAAGTCCTCAGGCCTGATGTTACTACACTCGAAATGCTTGCATATGTCCACGAGCCAATCATCAGCGTCTATTGCCTCAACACAATTGCTGAAGGTCTTTGGCTGGTTAGCAAGGAACTGGTTAAGTGTAGTAAATTGATTCTGATTGTTGCCATGGCCCTGGTTCCCTTGGTTGCGCTCTTGAAGAGGTTGCATGATCAGCTGTGTGTTTGCATTGGTAGAGGCCATCACAGCTTGCCATACCTCCGGAGGTGGAGGTGGTGGTGGCGGATCAGGATTCGGAGTCGTGCGCGTTGGAGGAGCCATCCTGAAGAGGTTGACATCCATTAGCAACTTGACAGACAAATATTGAAGCTGAAACAAACGGGTTGAAATTGCAACATAAAGTCTTCACATCCGAACAAAATGAACGAATGCATTCCAATTGAAATGGTCACATATCCATAAGTTGAGAAGCCACTTAGAATTGAGGTAGAAGAAAAACAACAAGGTAGGGAACAAGAACAAATACTTGGTGAGGATTACGCAATCCCAAACCAAATATCCGCGGAAGAAGAACTAGAGCTACAAGAATTCCCACCTATGAAACTCCCGAACCTTTCCGGTTATGCAATCAGGTGTTGGGGATATAGGGGAAGCACAATATCTCACCCAAATCTAGCAAATCATACATCCAGCTGTATCCATCCTTCAACACATAACCGAGAAACCTTCGGAAATCATTTACCTCAACCTTCGAAAAGCATCTGTTATACGAGTTATGGTAGTACTCCCGAACTCCCGCCCCAGTACTGGGTGGCGTCGAGGTTATCTCACCAACAACTGCATAAAAGAGATTTTCGATGTCGGTGAAACTCAGGTATTCCAGAATCTCAACGATAAAATTGTGATGACAACACCTCGGAGCTCAACTCCCTGGGACACTGCCACAACCCCTAAATGACAGGAGGCACCAAGAACAATGTTCTCTTCACAAATCGATCGGAATGATTCCAAGATACCCGCATGATCCTAAAATAGGTTAGTGAAATTTGAGAAGAGAAGAGTCAAAACTCTATGTCAGGATGCCTTACCAGAGCGATGAAGGGACTGGGGAGTAAAAAGAATTCCTAACTCTCCGATATATAAAATCCTAAATGACTCAAAACATTTTTCTAGACTCAACAACACCAATGATTCGATCAAGCAGGGGGATCCTAAGGTCGGGGAAGGCTCTGATTACCAACTTGTAATGCCCTCGATGCGGCTATATCTCCTACGTGTCGAAGCACGACTTAGAGGCATAACCGCATTGAAAGCAATGTCGCAAGTAAGGTAATCTTCACAACAACCCATGTAAATAGATAGAAGGGGAAAAAGGTACATAGTTTCCTTACATTCGCCACGTTACACAGATATATGAATAGCATTACAATCATCCAATACACTCATGGTCCGACTACGATACCAAAATAAAGATCATCCCCCACATGCGACAAAGTCCCCGATCGCCCCAACTGGGCACCACTACTGATCATCTGGGAAAGACACATAGTAACGACGAGAGTCTTCATCGAACTCCCACTTGAGCTCAAGCACATCGTCTGGAGCGGTATCATCGGTCCCTGCATCTGATTTTGGAAGTAAACTGTGATCAGGGGACTCAGCAATCTCACACCCTCGCGATCAAGACTATTTAAGCTTATAGGTAAGGCAAAGGTATGATGTGGAGCTGCAGCAAGAGACTAGCATATATGGTGGCTAACATACGCAAATGAGAGCGAGAAGAGAGGCAAAGCACGAACGAAGAACTATGATCAAGAAGTGATCCTAGAACAATCTACGCCAAGCATTACTCCAACACCGTGTTCACTTCCCGGACTCCGCCGAGAAGAGACCATCACGGTTACACACGCGGTTGATTCATTTTAATTAAGTTAAGTTTCATGTTATCTACAACCGGACATTAACAAATTCCCATCTGCCCATAACCGCGGGCACGGCTTTCGAAATTTCGAAACCCTGAAGGGGAGTCCCAACTTAGCCCATCACAAGCTCTCACGGTCAACGAAGAATATTCCTTCTCCCGAGAAAATCCGATCAGACTCGGCATCCCGGTTACAAGACATCCTCAACAATGGTAAAACAAGTCCATCAACACCGCCCGAATGTGCCGACAAATCTCGATAGGAGCTGCACATATCTCGTTCTCAGGGCACACTCAGATGAGCGCTCCATACAACTAAAACAAAATCTCGAGTTACCCCGAGGGGGCGCTGCACAGGGCTCTAGTTTGGACCAACACTCAAAGGAGCACTGGCCCGGGGGGTTAAATAAAGATGACCCTCGGGCTTCGGAAACCCAAGGGAAAAAGAGGCTAGGTGGCAAATGATAAAACCAAGGTTGGGCATTGCTGGAGGAGTTTTATTCAAGGCGAACTGTCAAGGGGTTCCCATTATAACCCAACCGTGTAAGCAACGCAAAAATCCGGGAACATAACACCGATATGACGGAAACTAGGGCGGCAAGAATGGAACAAAACAGTAGACAAAAGGCCGAGCCTTCCACCGTTTACCAAGTATATAGATGCATTAAGATAACAAGATAATATGGTGATATCCCAACAATAAACATATTCCAACAAGGAACGATCTCCAATCTTCACCTGCAACTAGCAACGCTATAAGAGGGGCTGAGCAAAGCGGTAACATAGCCAATCAACGGTTTGCTAGGACATGGTGGGTTAGAGGTTTGACATGGCAATTTGTGAGGCATGATAAGCAAGTGGTAGGTATCGTAGCATAGGCATAGCAAAGAGCGAGCATCTAGCAAGCAAAGATAGAAGTGATTTCGAGGGTATGATCATCTTGCCTGCAAAGTTGTTAGAGTTGACTTGATCCTCGTAAGCGAACTCAACGGGCTCCTCGTACACGAACTCATCTCCCGGCTCTACCAAACAAGAACAACAAGCAAATGGAACACAATCAACCACGTGCAACGCTCAAACAACATGATGCAAACATGGCATGATATGTGGGATGCGATAAGTGATGCATATGCATGATTTGACAAGGAATGATTGAATCTATCCTCAACTTAGAAATACAAGAGTGACACTGAAAAGGTGAGGTGATTTCGGTTGAAATCGATATAAAGATTACCGCAATCGGATGCACGGTTTGGAAATGGCAAGCAAAACAAATATGGCACCGGTCTGCGATAATCAGCAAGCAGCCAACTAAATGCATCCATATAAATATGCTACAGCACTCAAACATGACAACAAAATACATGGCAGGGACCCACTCATGAAGCTTGACAAAAGATGAACACTGAGCTACGGCTAATTCATCCAATAACAGGTCCAAACAAGCATGGCAAAAGAGCAAATGATAACAGGTTTCAGACTTTGTGAAATTAACACAAGTCTGGAATTTATCATCAGGAAGCACACTTTAGAGCATGAAAACTACATGCTATAGGGACTTAACATGGCAAATCAAGGCATGGAAGGACGCTACTCAAAGCACTTAACAAAAGTCCCTTAGTGAGCTTGTGCCAAAAGGGATCAGAAAATACAATTGCAAGCATGTGAACATTGCAAAAAACATAAACAGATTCAGACTTAGTGAAAAAGTACAGCATGCAAATCAGTTAACGAGTAGGCATGTTTACAAGCTCGATGCACTCACTACAGAGCTTGGTATGACAAACCAAGCATACACCAATCAAGAAGACATAACATAGAAGCTAGACATGGCAACAACAATAACATAGCATGCACGGATCAATAGCAACATCCTCGCCAAAATCGCTAAACATGTCAACAATCTTCCAGGATTCACTTTATAGCAAAAGTAGAGCTCGAGTGACTCAAGCTTGGGTGCTCCATATTTGCAAACAAAGACATGGATGGATAGAGAACCACAATGTTAACAAAACATCCTTACTGATCATCCTCAAAACTGGCACGGATCACTAGGAAACAACATGAACATATGGCATAACAACAAAATTAGGACAAGGACTTGGTGAAATTCTAAGTCCCTGAAATCTGCATTACCAATTACGCTACTTTGCAAGCTTGTGCTAGTTACCACAAATATCAAAAAAATACACGGCAAGCACCCCTGTAAAGATGGCATGGCATATAACAAAACACATGTAGAGCTCAGGGTCATAGCATGCACACATTAATCATGGCAAAAATGACAAAAAGCTATTTGATGAAACAGATTTGACAAATTCATCACATAGCCCTCTTCCAACAGCATTTCGGGCATCAATATGAGGTCAAATGAAAACGATGCAATGAGATGAAATGATGTACTCGTCGAGACAAACATTTTGATATGCTACACGCACGAATCGGATCTACAATGAGAGAGTTATGACATGCCAAAGTTTGCAAAAAATCTAGGGTTTGTGGGGAAAAAGTCAACCGTCTCCCGATCCAAATCTGGATCTGGCGCAATTCTCGAGGTTCGCCGGGGATCACTGTTCACCGGACTTGCCGAGGTCGTCGGGGTTCACCGGAGTAGCTTGGCACCGGATCCGGGCGGTGGAGCTGCCGGAGTGGAGCGGGAGGAGGACGACGGAGGTGGCCGATGCAGTCGCCGGCACGAGGCAGCGTGGCGCGGCTCGCCGGAGTCGCGGCTGGGCGCGGCGAGGGCGGTGGTCGCCAGCGAGGTGGCGGCCGCTGGCGAGGGAGGAGATGGGGCGGTGCGCAAGGAAGGGGACGAAGGCAGCGCGGGCGGGCGCCTCTGGCCCGTGCGCAGGCGATGGCGGGCTGGCCACGGGCCGCGGCGGGCTTCGGCGGCGGCGGGGAAGGAGCTGCCACGTGGCGAGAGGAGGGTGGCTGGGGGAGCGGGGCAGACACATCCGGCGCCGGCGGACGTTGTCCGGCGCGCGAAGGAAGAAGGGAGACTAGGGTTTCGGGGAAGAGATCCGAAAATTTCGGGGAAGGTCTATACATAGAGGTAGGGGGATCTAGGAAGCTCCAAATGGAGTGCGGTTTTCGGCCACGCAATTGTGATCAAACGCTCTAGACGATGGAGGTGTTTTTGGTGGGTTTTGGGCCAAATTGGAAGGGTGTTGGGCTGCAACACAAACCAGGCCTTTTCGGTCCCTCGGTTAACCGTTGGAGTATCAAACGGAGTCCAAATGGCACGAAACTTGACAGGCGGTCTACCGGTAGTAAACCAAGGCCGCATGACAATTCTTGGTCCAATACAGAAATGTTTAACCCCCACACATGAAAAGAGGTAGAAAGGGACACCGGTAGAGATAGGAGCGCCGGAATGCAAAATGGACAACGGGGAAAATGCTCGGATGCATGAGACGAACACGTATGCAAATGCAATGCACATGATGACATGATATGAGATGCATGACAAAGACAACAACACAAGGAGACAAAAACCCGATAACAATGAAATGAAATAACTTAGGCCGGAAAAGGCAAGAGATGGGATACTGATACGGTAAATTACATCCGGGGTGTTACACGCCCCATCCCCAAGTTCGCCGATGCCTCGTCCCAGACCTCCTGCAATGCCTGTTGTCGTCACCGTTCCCTGCCATGGACGCCTCCCTCCTCCCGCATCATGCGCTTGCGCAAGGACGAGCACGCGTCCCACTCCCCTACAGCTCGCTCGACTGGCTGAACGTCGCCGGCCACGGATCCGGCCACTGGGACCCAACCTGCACCGGATCCTCATCATGGCTCCCACTGGCCGTCCTCCTTTCCTTGTTCGTCCATTGCTGTCCCTGCCGATGTCCCCGGCGTCATCAACCACCGCCTCCTCCTCTGCTTCGAGCAGGAAGACGAGACGCGCCCGATCCACCTCGTTATCTCGTCAACACCCGCAAGTGGCCTCTGCGCCCGTTGATCTGGCATCGTGGGCCTCGCGCCTTCCCAGTAGTCTCCAAGCCCAGCTCCGAGCCGGCCCGATGGCCCATGGTGAGTGCCACTAGATCCGGCTCCAACCGCTGCATCAACCCATATTCTCTGCGTCCGACCGGGTCTGACCCAATGTGAGCAGCCCCACCCCTTTCAGTTTCGGCCCAACACATGCTTTATTCCCTGGATGAATTTGCTAATTATTCCAGAGACCACCAGTCTTGCAAAAAAGCCCCTCTAGATCATGCATTTAATAACTCCACAACCGTGCATCCTATGTAACTTGTATATGTAAAATGTTTAGAATTTTGTGTAGGTTCATATTATACAACTTTCATCCACGTTAAAATGTCCAACTTGTTGTTTGCATTAATTTGCTCATATGCCATGCTAAAATGCTTTATTTCATAACTAAATAACCGCAGCTCTGAATTAAATAAATTATATATGTAACTTTCTTAGAAAAATGCATAGTTTAACATGGTGGCATTACTTTGCATGTTTAACAACTCTAAAATATGGTTTACGGTAGAACAGTACCAACTCTCAAATTTGCATATGGGGATTTTCCAGAATTGTTGTTTGTTATTTCTGGCCTCATTTAAACTTGCCTAAATAGTTAGTTTACTTATGCTTCACCTCTTGCCATGTTTAACAACATTTAATATTGTTGGGTACATAAATGAGTGCGAACTAAATAATTGTTGTGAAGTTCCGTCAATATGCAACTCGTTGCATATTGAGCTCCACTTAACTTGTAGTATTGTTTGTTGCACTTTGCCATGCCATGCATATTTAAACCGGACATGCATCATACTTGATTGTGCATCATGCCATGTTTATGTGATGGTTGTTTACTATGTTGCTTGCATCTTTCTGGGTTGCTTCTCTCGTTAGCTTCGGTTTTGTTCCGGAGTTGTGAGGATCCGTTCGACTACTTCCGTTTGTCGTCTTCATGGACTCGTTCTTCTTCCTTGCGGGATCTAAGGCAAGATGACCATACCCTTGATATCACTTCTATCTCTGCTTTGCTAGTTGTTCGTTCTACACCTATGTCGCGCTACTTACCACTTGTTATATAATGCTTCCCATATTGCCATGTCAAGCCTCTAACCCACCTTCCTAGCAAACCGTTGTTTGGCTATGTTACCACTTTTGCTCAGCCCCTCTTATAGCGTTGCTAGTTGCAGGTGAAGTTGAAGTTTGTTCCTTGTTGGAACATGTTTATGTTGGTATATCACAATATCTCTTATTTTATTTAATGCATCTATATACTTGGTAAAGGGTGGAAGGCACGACCTTATGCCTGGTGTTTTCTTCCACTCCTGTCGCCCTAGTTTCCATCATACCGGTGTTATGTTCCTTGATTTTGCATTCCTAACGCGGTTGGGGTTATAGGACCCCCTTGACAGTTCGCTTTGAATAAAATTTCCTCCAGCAAGGCCCAACCTTGGTTTTACATTTACCTAACAACCTAAGCCTTTTTCCCTTGGCTTTCCGGAGCCCGAGGGTCATCTTTATTTACCGCCCCCCCCCCCCCCGGGGGGGGCAATGCTCCTCCGAGTGTTGGTCGAACCTGGGCGATGTCCGGCGCCCCCCGAGCAACCAGGGTCTATGCCAACCCGACGTCTGGCCCATCCGGTGTGCCCTGAGAACGAGATACGCGTGAATCATATCGGGATTTGTCGGCACATCGGCGGCTTTGTTGGTCTTGTTTTACCATTGTCGAAACGTCTTGTAACCGGGATTCCGAGTCCGATCGGGTTGTTCCGGGAGAAGGAATATCCTTCATTGATTGTGAGAGCTTGTGATGGGCTAAGTTGGGACACCCCTGCAAGGTATAAACTTTCGAAAGCCGTGCCCATGGTTATGTGGCAGATGGGAATTTGTTAGCGTCTGGTTTTAGAGAACTTGACACTTGACTTAATTAAAATACAAAAACCGCGTGTGTAGCCGTGATGGTCCCTTCTCGGCGGAGTCTGGGAAGTGAGCGTGGTTTGTGTTATGGTTGTGCGTAAGTATTTTCAGGATCACTTCTTGATCACTTCGAGCTTCACGACCGTTGCGTTGCTTCCCATCTCGCTCTCATTTTCGTGTGTTAGCCACCATATTTTCTTAGCGCTTGCTGGAGCTCCACCTCGCTACCTCATCCTACCCATAAGCTTAAATAGTCTTGCTCTCACGGGTGTGAGATTGCTGAGTCCTCGTGACTCACAGATACTTCCAAACAGTTGTAGGTGCCGATGATACCAGTGAAGGTGATGCTACCAAACTCAAGTGGGAGTTCGACGAGGACCTTGGTCGTCACTATGTTCCATTTCCTAATGATCAGTAGTGGAGCCCAGTTAGGACGATCGGGGATCTAGCATTTGGGGTTGTCTTTCTTTATTTTGGTTCCATAGTCGGACCTTGATTGTATTCTGGATGATGTATGTTTAACTTGTTATTTGTGTGAAGTGGTGATTGTAAGCCAACTCTTTTCCCCTTTCTTATTTAGTACATGGGATTGTGTGAAGATTACCCCTCTTGCGACAAAACCACCATGTGGTTGTGCCTCCATATCGTGCCTCAACACGTGGGACATATAGCTGCATCATGGGCGTTACAAGTTGGTAATCATAGCCATCCCCGACTTAGGAGCCCCCTGCTTGATCGAATTGCTGACGTTGTTGAGTCTACAACAAAAATGTTTTGAGTCTTAGGATTATATATATCGGAGAGTAGGATTATTTTTACTCCTCAGTCCTTTCATCGCTCTTGTGAGGTATCCTAACGTAGATGTTTTGTCTTTCCTATCCTCAAATTTCACTAAAAAATTAGGATCACGCGGGTATCTTGGGATCGTTCCGATATTCTTGTGACAGTGTCTCATAACATTTAGGGGTTGTGCCAGTGTCCCGGGGAGTTGAGCTCTGAGGTGCTTTCGTCACAATTTTATCGTTGCAGTTTTGGAATACCTGAGTTCGCCGACATTGAAAATCTCTTTTATGTAGTTGTTGGTGAGATAACCTCGACGCCACCCAGTACTGGGGCGGGAGTTCGGGAGTATTTCCATAACTCGTATAACGAATGCTTTTTGAAGGTTGAGGTACATGATTTCCGGAGTTTCTGGGTTATTTGTTGACGGATGGATACAATTGGAGCGTAGGGCTTGTTAGTTGTGTGATATGTATTGTACCTCCCTCTATCCCCAACACTAGATTGCATAACCAGAAAGTTTCGGGAGTTTATAGGTGGGAATTCAAGTAGCTCCTAGAATATCTTTCTGACAGATGCATGATATGGGATAGGGTAAATCTCTATCATATGTATTTGTTCCGGCTTATTCTGCAAGCGAAATCCTTTGTTTGGTTTCGAGTTGTGGTATTCGAGTTGCTTTGAAGTCAAATGTTGATTCCATGCCTCTTTATAAGCGGTGTTCTCATATGTCGATGTGAATACTAATCTTTCTTGATCATAGAGATGGTCATGTCAATTCTTTTCCAACCAATGTGCTTCTCTTCAAGTGGATCCGATCATTTCAGCATTTGCAAGATCACCTCTTAGTTTTGCCAACGGTGTTCGTTCCATCCGCCCAAGTTGCCTTTGTTTTCCCGCCCTCCCACCCTTTTTCCTCAAGGACTCAGATTTCTTAATCAAATATCCATTTAATTGATGTGAAGTCTCTTCATTCTTTTCTTTCAATGTTCTTACCCGGTGTTTCTTATGAATTTGCTAAGGGAGCTTCAAGTTCATCACTCTTCACTCGTTTTCTTCTCCGGTGGATTAATTTCAAGCTTCGGTGTTGATCATATCTCTTCCTTTTGTTTCACATATTTTCCCATGTGAATTTCTTATCCAAAGCTCTCTTATTTATTCACCTCTCCCAGTTCATATCCGGAGTGTTGAAGATATCTCGAAAGATTCGCGTTTCCATTCTCAATCCATTCAAGTTTTTTTGAGGATATTATCTCATTCAAGCTATTCAATTCAATCGGTGCAATCTCCCTTTCAAGTAATCATTCAATGGTGTATCTTTTGAGTGGGCCCTAACCCACAGGTCTTTTCCCAGGATCTTATCTGAATCTTCTATTTTCTCAGAGTGACTCTTAAATTCTTTTCCAAGTTTGACGTAAGAATGAATTATCATCAGTCATATGTCTTTCTCCAAGATCTTTCAAATTCTTTTAATTGTTGATTCAACCTTTATGTTCTTCATTATTCTGGAGTGTCTCAACAATTCAGGGTGGTGTTTCTCATTGTTGTTCTCTACAAGAAGACCGAGGAAGAGATTTCTCTTAATTAAATCATGGTCCATTCTCCTGAAGATTCATGGTTCAAGCTTGATGCCATCCTCTCATAATTGTATTCGATTGTGAGAATTATTTTCACCCCTCGGGAGCAATTCAGGAGTATTTTCAGTTTGATTCTCTGAAGGCCATCATTTCGGGTTTATTCATTCTCAGCTTTCAGCTCTCATTCTCTAAATCTTACCGATGCATCTCTTAAGTATTCTCTAATCAGCTTGTGATCTATTCGTTCTCATATATCTAAATTCCCTCAGGTATCTTTATATGTTTTCCAATTCTTCCTGGTGAATTGTGCCTTTGCTACATTCATTTTCAATTCTTACAGTGGTTTGTTCAAGATTTCTCTTCCTTCGTTATCGTATCAATTCATTCGTTGTTTCCAAATCCTACTGGTGTTCCATCAAGACCTTCTCAAGTTTGCGCTATATCTCTCCTTAATCCTTTTGAATGGGGATAAGTAGTATGCCAAATCCATTGCTTGTCATCAATTTAATTTGATGAAGGATAAGCATACAATAAGTCTTATTCTTATTTCCTCGAGGCGATTCAATTCTTTTCTTCTGAAGATTGTTCATGAAGAGTAAATTCTTAATTACAAATGATTCATCTTTCTTTCTGGAGTTGTTCATCATGTCAATTTCTCGGTTCTAAGTTGTTCATCTTTTCTTTTTGGAGTTCCAAGCTCTCTCGATTATCTCGTCGCGAAGCTCCATCTAAATCATTGCAAGGATTCACCTTGTGTTTTCAACTTCTCTTTCTTTCTATCATTCTCATTTTACCGGAGTTCTTCACGGAGGCTCTACATGATGGTTCATCAAGGATTTAATTCCTTCTAAAAGTGTTCATCGAGATTCTTTTTAGAGGAGCTCAAGTATTCTTCATCTTGCATTTCAAAGTTCAATCCCTTCTCCCTTATCTTTTGAGGTGGTGTTATGTCATTCTTGATAATTTCCCTTCGCATTTAAGGATTCACAAGTTATCAAGAATGAGGTATTTTAAATCCATTATTCTCTTCGTTGGAGTTATCTTGTGTCATATTTCACCTAAAGCCTTCCCTAAGGAATGTTGCTATTGTGGTGCTTATCAATGATCCATGTTATCTCTCTCTCTCTCTCTCAGTGAAGAAGTTTTTTTTTCATCTCTTCATTGTTCCCTATCAATCATTATTTTCGGTGGCAGAATTTCACCTCATAATTTTGAGAAGTTTTCCATAAGCCCACTACAAGCTTACTCGTTTTGTTGTTGGTTTTCCAACAACTCCCTTATAACCTTCTTGGAAGGGTGCTTTCCAAACTCAAGTGTGGTAGTAGTTGGCTTTTTCTTCTCCATTCTTTTATTTCAATGATATATCCTCTATTATTTCTTCCGGAGGCTTTGTGATGCTGCTCTCTTCACTCATCATCTCGAATTGTGAGGATCGTGTTATTTTCGTGCTTATCCATTTAACCAGAGTGTTGTGTCATCTCTTCAAGTTCTTTTCATCTTATCAAGTTTTCCTTCTCCTTTCAGTCAGAGTGCTGCCCAAATTATATCAATCTTATTCCTTCTCTATCTTGTTTTAACCGGAGTGGTTTCAATATCTATCTTGTCACTTAACCTCTTGGTTCTCGTCGTATCCCATGTTCCACTTAGCAAACGGAGTGTTCGCAATCTCGTTCATCTCCATTATATTCTTCTTTCAATTGTTTAACTTCTCAAGGTTCATTGGTTTCACTTGTTTGTACAAGAAGCAACTTAGTTCTAGCTCTTCTCTTCCTCTTCCATTTCTCTCTGGTGCCATCCTAGATCTCGGGACGAGATCCTCTTGTAGTGGTGGAGTGTTGTAACGCCCCGAGACCGATGCGCCAGGTGTCTTCCAGTTATTCGCCGTCATTGCCATGTCTTTTCTTGCGTGTTGCATCTCGCCATGTCATCATGTGCATTGCATCATCATGTTTTCAAAACTTGCATCCATTCGGGTCTCCCAGTTCTTTCCGTTGGCCGTTCTGAGCCCGTCCACACACGCACCGCTTGTGACACATCCGAAATATTATTTTATAAGTGGCCAGGAAATGTTCTCGGAATGGGATAAAAGTTAGCGTGTGGTGTTTTAATGTTGATAGTAGGTCGCCTCCCAAGTTTCATCGCATTCGGAGTCCGTTTGACGCCCCAACGGTTAACTATAGCGGCATTATAGACAGTCTATCGTCGGACATTTCCGGTCTCCGGAGACGGTTGCCGGGTTGCATTCGTCCTCTCTCTTCTCGGTCCAACCACGCACTTGACCTCGTTCGCCTAACCCCTCTTTGCACAGTGCATCGACCCCTCGCGCGTGTCCGAAACTTACCCAAACCTGACCCGGGTTGTCGTTACCGATGGATCTGAATCATCCCCAAACATCCCTAAAATATCTCCTTTTTCTTATTTGGACTCCCCTAACCTTTTATTCTTGATCGTTCGATCGCAATCCGATGATCAAATTTGTTCCAAGCCCCCTCTAGGCCATATGCTATTTATAGCAGATGACCCCCTAACCAAATCTGCCCCAACCCTAAATTCATGGGGATTTGTCCCTGCAGTCTCCGCCACACTCATCGTCCACCTTGGGATCCATCCCCATCCAATATGTGGCTGCGCCTCCGATCCAAATCCCCTCAGCCTCCACTCGCTCCCAACCACCATCGCCGCCCCCCAAATCCTGCAGGAGCCCGAGCTCCTCTGCCCGTGGCCCCCTCCTCGCTCGTGCCCGAGAAGGAGTGCTCGGCCTCGTCTCCTTGCGCTGCCGTTCACTACAAGAAATATGTCAACTTGTGACCCTCACTATTGGTCCCTGAAAGGTCATAGTTTTTCATTTGCGACCTTTTTGTGACCAAAAACAGAAGGTCAAAAGCTGGAGGTCGTAAACTAAAATTAACGACCTTCTCTGTGAGAAGGTCGTAGACGTTTACGACCAAAATATGCCTACTGGTTTGTTTTGGTCACTAGCAACCTCCCCAGGCCACATAGGCATCCAGCGTGGCAAGCTGATGTGGCACAAGATTCAGCCCGGTCCAATTCGGTTTTCTACATGGGCCTAGCCCAACAATTCAGCCTTTTTACTGTATATTTTCTCTATTAATTTTCTCTAGCTACATGGGCCTAGCCCAACAATTTGGCCTTTCTATTTTGTAGGCATAGACTTTTTGCTAGTGTATTGATTTTCTATTTTCAACCATTTTATTTTGCAGCTGGTCCTACCACAGATTGGTTCCACTTGTCATGCTTATCCCAAAATTGGTCCCACACATCAAAAATTTCGAACTTTGCCAAACAACCATTATATCATTTCACAGGTATTCAAATCACATACACAATAATTATCAGACCAGAGAGCAAACGAAATTCATCCAAAACAACACTACATTGGTCTATTACAATCATTACAATATACTACAAGCCAGATATGCCTACTACTGCCTACATTTACAACACATAATATGCTACTGTTTGTTGATATGCTTCACAACTTCAGACTTTGATTCACACTTCACATGTGCAAAGAATAAGAATGAAAATATAAGAATAAGAATGTGTACAGAACATCAAACAATAGCCTACTGGTGTTCCATCAAGACCTTCTCAAGTTTGCGCTATATCTCTCCTTAATCCTTTTTAATGGGGATAAGTAGTATGCCAAATCCATTGCTTGTCATCAATTTAATTTGATGAAGGATAAGCATACAATAAGTCTTATTCTTATTTCCTCGAGGCGATTCAATTCTTTTCTTCTGAAGATTGTTCATGAAGAGTAAATTCTTGATTACAAGTGATTCATCTTTCTTTCTGGAGTTGTTCATCATGTCAATTTCTCGGTTCTAAGTTGTTCATCTTTTCTTTTTGGAGTTCCAAGATCTCTCGATTATCTCGTCGCGAAGCTCCATCTAAATCATTGCAAGGATTCACCTTGTGTTTTCAACTTCTCTTTCTTTCTATCATTCTCATTTTACGGGAGTTCTTCACGGAGGCTCTACATGATGGTTCATCAAGGATTGAATTCCTTCTCAAAGTGTTCATCGAGATTCTTTTCAGAGGAGCTCAAGTATTCTTCATCTTGCATTTCAAAGTTCAATCCCTTCTCCCTTATCTTTTGAGGTGGTGTTATGTCATTCTTGATAATTTCCCTTCGCATTTCAGGATTCACAAGTTATCAAGATTGAGGTATTTTAAATCCATTATTCTCTTCGTTGGAGTTATCTTGTGTCATATTTCACCTAAAGCCTTCCCTAAGGAATGTTGCTATTGTGGTGCTTATCAATGATCCATGTTATCTCTCTCTCTCTCTCTCTCTCTCTCTCTCTCTCTCGGTGAAGAAGTTTTTTTTTCATCTCTTCATTGTTCCCTATCAATCATTATTTTCGGTGGCAGAATTTCACCTCATAATTTTGAGAAGTTTTCCATAAGCCCACTACAAGCTTACTCGTTTTGTTGTTGGTTTTCCAACAACTCCCTTATAACCTTCTTGGAAGGGTGCTTTCCAAACTCAATTGTGGTAGTAGTTGGCTTTTTCTTCTCCATTCTTTTATTTCAATGATATATCCTCTATTATTTCTTTCGGAGGCTTTGTGATGCTGCTCTCTTCACTCATCATCTCGAATTGTGAGGATCGTGTTATTTTCGTGCTTATCCATTTAACCAGAGTGTTGTGTCATCTCTTCAAGTTCTTTTCATCTTATCAAGTTTTCCTTCTCCTTTCAGTCAGAGTGCTGCCCAAATTATATCAATCTTATTCCTTCTCTATCTTGTTTTAACCGGAGTGGTTTCAATATCTATCTTGTCACTTAACCTCTTGGTTCTCGTCGTATCCCATGTTCCACTTAGCAAACGGAGTGTTCGCAATCTCGTTCATCTCCATTATATTCTTCTTTCAATTGTTTAACTTCTCAAGGTTCATTGGTTTCACTTGTTTGTACAAGAAGCAACTTAGTTCTAGCTCTTCTCTTCCTCTTCCGTTTCTCTCTGGTGCCATCCTAGATCTCGGGACGAGATCCTCTTGTAGTGGTGGAGTGTTGTAACGCCCCGAGACCGATGCGCCAGGTGTCTTCCAGTTATTCGCCGTCATTGCCATGTCTTTTCTTGCGTGTTGCATCTCGCCATGTCATCATGTGCATTGCATCATCATGTTTTCAAAACTTGCATCCGTTCGGGTCTCCCAGTTCTTTCTGTTGGCCGTTCTGAGCCCGTCCACACTCGCACGCGCTTGTGACACATCCGAAATATTATTTTACAAGTGGCCAGAAAATGTTCTCGGAATGGGATAAAAGTTAGCGTGTGGTGTTTTAATGTTGATAGTAGGTCGCCTCCCAAGTTTCATCGCATTCGGAGTCCGTTTGATGCCCCAACGGTTAACTATAGCGGCATTATAGACAGTCTATCGTCGGACATTTCCGGTCTCCGGAGACGGTTGCCGGGTTGCATTCCTCCTCTCTCTTCTCAGTCCAACCACACACTTGACCTCGTTCGCCTAACCCCTCTTTGCACAGTGCATCGACCCCTCGCGCGTGTCCGAAACTTACCCGAACCTGACCCGGGTTGTCGTTACCGATGGATCTGAATCATCCCCAAACATCCCTAAAATATCTCCTTTTTCTTATTTGGACTCCCCTAACCTTTTATTCTCGATCCTCCGATCGCAATCCGATGATCAAATTTGTTCCAAGCCCCCTCTAGGCCATATGCTATTTATAGCAGATGACCCCCTAACCAAATCTGCCCCAACCCTAAATTCATGGGGATTTGTCCCTGCACTCTCCGCCACACTCATCGTCCACCTTGGGATCCATCCCCATCCAATATGTGGCTGCGCCTCCGATCCAAATCCCCTCGGCCTCCACTCGCTCCCAACCACCGTCGCCGCCCCCCAAATCCTGCAGGAGCCCGAGCTCCTCTGCCCATGGCCCCCTCCTTGCTCGTGCCCGAGAAGGAGTGCTCGGCCTCGTCTCCTTGCGCTGCCGTTCACTACAAGAAATATGTCAACTTGTGACCCTCACTATTGGTCCCTGAAAGGTCATAGTTTTTCATTTGCGACCTTTTTGTGACCAAAAACAGAAGGTCAAAAGCTGGAGGTCGTAAACTAAAATTAACGACCTTCTCTGTGAGAAGGTCGTAGACGTTTACGACCAAAATATGCCTACTGGTTTGTTTTGGTCACTAGCAACCTCCCCAGGCCACATAGGCATCCAGCGTGGCAAGCTGATGTGGCACAAGATTCAGCCCGGTCCAATTCGGTTTTCTACATGGGCCTAGCCCAACAATTCAGCCTTTTTACTGTATATTTTCTCTATTAATTTTCTCTAGCTACATGGGCCTAGCCCAACAATTTGGCCTTTCTATTTTGTAGGCATAGCCTTTTTGCTAGTCTATTGATTTTCTATTTTCAACCATTTTATTTTGCAACTGGTCCTACCACAGATTGGTCCCACTTGTCATGCTTATCCTAAAATTGGTCCCACACATCAAAAATTTCGAACTTTGCCAAACAACCATTATATCATTTCACAGGTATTCAAATCACATACACAATAATTATCAGACCAGAGAGCAAACGAAATTCATCCAAAACAACACTACATTGGTCTATTACAATCATTACAATATACTACAAGCTAGATATGCCTACTACTGCCTACATTTACAACACATAATATGCTACTGTTTGTTGATATGCTTCACAACTTCAGACTTTGATTCACACTTCACATGTGCAAAGAATAAGAATGAAAATATAAGAATAAGAATGTGTACAGAACATCAAACAATAGCCAATGAGGAATCCAATAACTTATAAGCAAAAATTGACAGCAAATGCCATGTAGATAAATAGTATGACTAACACTAACCAGTATATGTTCATGGAGTGACAAGAAATAGCAGACTAGAAACCTCAGGAGGCAAAATAAGTAGCATGGTACTGAGAATACAAGTACTCAACGCAAGTAACCCAGTTTCAGCGTGCTTAAGTTCAGATTTTTTATCATAACATTTAAATCCAAGAAGACATTAACACGCTTGACAGAATTTACATGAATACGTTGTGTAAGATAAATTGCACATAAAAAGAATAATAATCAAGAAAACTTTCAAGGAAAACAAGTACATTGCACCAATATAATACACAGGCAGCAGAGTTTGTGCTAATAGAACACAGCAGCAGTGAGTAGTAGTAATTAATAGGCAGTAGTTATCCAATTCACATGAACATGCTAACAAGTTAAGGCAGCATTTAAGCAACGGGTAGCAGTATCCACAAAAGCAAAAATATAAGCTATGATAAGTTCACTTGAAACCAGGCATATAAACCAAGTTATGGAGTAATAATCTCTAATTGAACAGAAGTTTTTAAGTAGCCAACTTAATTAGATTCTACAAGACACTGCACTAGAAATATTGATTTCTCATCCAATTGACAACTATATTACAGAGAACACCTCAGTAAGGATGGGTAGATTTGATGTCATACAAATATATATAAGATTTATTGATTAGTGTTTGGACTAAAAAAGCTGGTAAATTCAATGCACAAATTTTGATGGTAACTGATTAGTGTGTGTGTTTGTGTGAAGAGAGTGACAAATAGTCAGAACATTATCACCTTAACACATATAAAAGAAAACATCAGTTAGTAAGTGAGAATTTCACGTGTCCTTTAGGAGAAATTTTGATATCCATCATATCCAGGTTTGGCCGGTACCCCAATAGGTCGCCCTCGCCTTGTTTCCTGCCCTTCCCATTGACCTTGGCGCCTGGCGCCTTATCCTGGGCTGCCACACCATCTGCGGCATTGGTGAGCTTCTGGATCTAGTCTCCATCTTCTTGTCTATTGGGCGAATCTAGCATAGAGAATTCAACATAAGACAATCTACTATTAGACAGCTGCAAAAATGGAGACTGGCAACTTAGCAAGCAACAACACCTGAGGGCACACTGTCACACCCTAGCTAGTTCAAGCATTAGAGTGTGCATCATGTTTAAATTTATCTTAAATTTGAAATGGGGATGATAGAACCCCCAGCACCCCCCCATGCTGGAACAACTAGGGTTTACTAAAAACTTTTTCAATGAACCTGAAATGCCCTTCTAAAAAGCCCACCCTTTTTGTTTTGGGTTAAAACCGATGACAAAAATGGTGCACATTTTTCTAGGACATCTTAAGGTCATTGGATTAATTCTTATAGTATTTGCATTTGGGCATTTAAATGCTATAAAATATTTTAAATGCTCAAATAATTATAAACTAAAATGTTTGCTGTCGGATATATTCTAAGCAGTAGCCATGATTAATTTTATGATTTATGGAAATGCCCTAGCATTTTTAATAAAGCCCTGAAGTTACAGAAATAATAGAATAAATGAAAAAACAGAAAAGGAGAGAGAGAACAGAGATTTACCTGGCGCAGCCCACCTAGCCCACCAGCTCGGCCCAGTCCACTGGCTCCTGCCAATCGTCCTCCTCCTCTCGCCAGGAGGACGAGAAGCGCGTGGCCGGCGCCCGCGGGCACACGCCGGCCACCTCCTGCTTCCGCCGACGCCCCGTACGCGCCTACGAGTGCCACGCACTCCCCCACGTCCCCCTCTCATTCTCCCCACTATCCCTATGGCCCTCTCCCCCTCTCTGGCTCTCTCCCCATTCACTGCCGAGCGTAGCCGTCACCGCCGACAAGCTCCACCGCAGCCACCGCCATCCACTCGTTGCCTCGTCGTGCCAAGAAGCTCCGCCGTCGTCTACTGCTTTGCCTCGACCCATCCCCGAGCGCTCGCTCGCCCCGGAGACGCTGCACCGAGCTCGTCTTCAACCTCGGTCGCCGGAGACCCCCCTCACCACCCCGCTCGCTCCAGCTCTTCCCTGAGCTCGCCGTTCGCTCCCCTGCAACCATAGTGAGCTACTGACCTTCTCCCCCTCTTTGTGCTAACTCTCGTGCACCATACGCACCGCCTCGAGTTCGCCCGAACGCGCCGCCGTGGAGCTCGTCGTCGATGAGGCTCCGGCCATGCCACGGCCACGCCACTTAGTCCACTAACCTCACCACGTTTCCAGGAGTCTAACGCACCTTACCACGCGACTCGCCGTGCCCCGCAGCCTCGGTTCTGAGCTCACCTGAGCTCCGGCCGCTGCCAAGGTCAACGTCAACGACGTTTCCGGCCACCCCAGCTCCACCCACTGCCACCACTCAACGCGGCTCACTCCCCGCATCACGTAGATGGTCTCCGCCGTCCTTTTGGTCGCCGGAGTGCAAAATCCGCACCCCTCCGCCGTCCCTGGCCCTGCCGGCGACGAGCCCCGGGTCAACTCCGGCGAGTTTTACCCGGGTTGACCCTAGTTTGAATTCCCCTGACTCGCTGACGTGTGGGCCCGAGGCCACTAATTAAACTAGATTAGTATTAGTTTAACACTAACTAAATTTAGTTAGTTAGTTGACACTGACAGATGGGACCCACAGGTCAGGGTTGACCTGGACCGTCTCAGTTGACCGCTGACGTCACTCTGACTTCAGGCTGATGCAGTAAATCCTTTTCTGGATTTATTCTTTAATAGGAAATTCGAGAAAATAGCAAAAACTTCTAAATATCATAGAAAATCAACCATAGCTCCAAATCAAACAATTTATATATGAAAAATGATCAGAAAAATTCAATCTATCCATTTGTAATGGTTTCATGCATGACAAAACAAGTTAACCTTGCTGTTTAAGAAAAATAAGATAATGCACTAATAAGGCTATGTTAAATGAGCTAACATTTGAATCTTTGATTCAAATGAGTTCATTCCTTTCTGTTTTAGCTTGCATTAGGCCAAGACACTTTCATTTTGCCATGTCATAGCATGCATCATATTGTTGCATATTGTCATGTGTTGATTATGTTCGGTGTGTCTTTCGTGGTAGGTTCTGCCTCCCAGGCTAACCCGGAGTATCCGTCTGAAGGGCAGTACCCTACTACCACTACATCAGGCAAGCAACCATTGATCATTCTGATACAAACCCATGTTCTCGCTTCTGCTCTTGTTTACTGCATTAAGACAACGCGATTCAAACTGTTGTGTGCTACGGTAGTTGAACCCTTATCCTCTGCATGACCTGTCATTGCCACAGTAACTAGATGAAACCCACTAGCATGTGTAGGAGTTGATTGAGCCATGTATGTGTTTCCTACCTTGCTATGCCTGCTATGCTTAGAGTTGTGTCAGGTCTGGTTCATCTGGGTGATGGGCTAGAGTGAAATGATTATGTCGGTAATGTGAGGGATGTGTTGAACATGATTTGGTAAAGGTATCGATGAGAGGCAATGTAGGAGTACATGGTGGGTTGTTTCATTGAGACCGTCCAGAAGAACTGAGATCTGTATGCGTGATTTAAGATTCAGCTACTACCACACATTGGGACCTGAAATATGACCCCGCTCGACTTACGGACCCCTCTCGTCCTCTGTCCAGGAGTTGCAACTAGTTTCTGGTGTTTGTAGGTTATGTGTTGGCAGCCGTGCGTAGCGCTGACCCTAGGGGTGGGCTATGATGCGGTAGATACACCATGGCACGGTGTACCGAGTCGCCCGTTTGGTGTCTCGGGAACCCTGCACACATCGTTTGGGGCCGTTGAGGACACCCCGGCCGGATCTCCTTGCGGATGGAACCTGAATAGGCGATAAACCTGGACTAGAGACTTCTGAGGTTAGTCAGGTCGTGGTCTACACCCACGTCGGCTTTCGCTTGAAGTCTGCCGAGCACATGTCGTGTGTAGACGCTAAGTGGTGGAAACATGTGTGACGAAGTACACCCCTGTAGGGTATAAAACTATTCGAATAGCCACGTCCGCGGTAAAGGACTACTTGGTTGCCTATACAGTTCATAGACAAGCTAATGGATACTACTAAAAGACTCAAGATAAGTGTGAGTACCGAGGATGGCCCTCTCGTAGGATGACGAGTGAGGATCCCCGGTGGAGTATTGTGTTGGTGAGTAGTGGACTCATGTGCGAAAACTAATTTTACTAGTGGATTTCCGTAGGATAGCTTAGGCAAGAGTCAAAGCTGGCTTGCTGCAATAACCCCACCACCTTTTTGAGAATGAGCATGTATATTAGGTTCTGATGTAAGACTTGCTGAGTACCTTTGTACTCATGTTTGCTTAATTACTGTTTTCAGACAACAACACCGCCCCCTACGATGGGTTTTATGTAGACCTCGACGTCGATGAGTAACTCGCCACCCAGGTGATGACCCTCACCATGGAGGGCCCTTTGTAGATAGACAGGCTTCGAGAAGCCTTCTTGCTTTCTAGTGTCTGTACTCAGACTATTTGCTTCCGCATTTGCTTGTATGCTTGTATGACTTGACTGTCGGGTCATGTGACCCCTATCTGTATGAACAAGTTATGTATGGCTCTCTAGAGCCTTTAAATAAAGTACTTGAGTTGTAGAGTTTTGTTGTGATGCCATGTTGTATGTACTCATATCAGGCATATTGTGTGTATGATTGAAATGCTTGGTATGAGTGGGATCCGACAATCTAGTTGTTTATCCCTGGCAGCCTTTCTTATGGGGAAATGTAGTCTAGTGTTCCTCGAGCCATAGTAGTCCGCTACAACCCGGTTCATTGGAGTCCTGCTAGCCCAGCACTACAGCTCAGGACACTTGACTGGCCAGCATGTGTTTCACTTCGTTCCTATGTCTGTCCCTTCGGGGAAATGTCACGCGGTGACATCCAGAGTCCTGCCTAGCCTGCTACAGCCTGGGTTCCCCGTAGTCCTGTTAGCCCAGTGCTACAGCCCGGATGCACTCGCTGATGACCGACATGCTCGATGTGATTCATGTATGCCTGTCTCCATAGGTCTGCGCCACTTTGGGTTCACGACGAGCCATGTCGGCCCGGGTTCTTTGTCATATGGATGCTAGCGACACTATCATATACGTGAGCCAAAAGGCGCAAACGGTCCCGGACCATGGTAAGGCGATACCCGTGGGGATACCATGCATGAGGCCGCAATGTGTTACCGGCTAGATCGATGTGACTTGGAATCGGGGTCCTGACAGCGTTGGCATCAGAGCCGGACTGCCTGTTGGTTCGTTGAGCCAAACTGGTCGATGTCGAGTCTAGAAATGCTTTAGTTATATGTAAGGGAATTGATTCTGGGAAGGAACATAAGGCTCTTTTTACTCCTTACCTTATGCCCTTTGATCTGAGTCATTCTCTTCTCATTCAATGTGGGTTAAGGACTAGGCTCTCTTCTTCTATCAGGTTCACGTGTTACTAATCCGTAGTAGCTTATAGGATTGTTGTTACAAGCCTTAGTATAGTTTCTACTACTTTTAGTATGTTGCCAGTTGAATCAGATCCTTGATATGATGTTGTTGAGTGGTATTGCAGACTGTTGTGGATGTCTCAAATCTTTTTCTGAGCATTCACAACTGTTATGCTGTCCAATTTTCGCTAGAAATTCTAATGCCTTTGCATTGTGGTTGTGCTTTCAGATGGACACTCGTGCTCAAAACCAAGTGGTTCACCTGACCCGGTGCCTCAATATGCCCGGTCATACTGCTATGTTAGTCCGGGTAATGATCGAGACGGGTTACCGTTGGTATCCCGAATACACTGTCGAAGAGCAGTTCAGAGACTTCAACCAGAGCCAGTACCTCTGTACCATCAGGATATATCCCTCTTATCCTGGCGCCACTGAGCCCCTTCACTGTTCCTATGGACTCGGGGTTACTGTTGAGATGGTTGTGCAGGATGCTGCCTATTCCATGATGACCATCATGCGAGTCCGGACTGGCCTGCTTCGAAACACCGACTTCCGTTATATGCCATTCACTTCAGGGAGCGCAAGGGTATATCCAGGCTATCTATGCTGACCCCACACATGAGGAGTCACTACTCTGCACCACTGCCGAGATGCTCGAGGATATGGACCGCGAAAATCGGGCCTTGCGTATGGAGCTTTTTAACTCTCGTGCTGATCACTGGGCCACTTTGACTCGGTTTGCACCGGCGGTATAGGCAGGATACATGGATCTGAGGGATCTGTACCCTGTACAATCTGGATTGCCAGATTATATGGAGTGGCACGATGTGGGAGGCATCACCCCTCCTCGTGGTCCCCGTCTGCCACCACCTGTGGGACCAAGGCCACATCCGAGTCCCTTTGGTCCGCAGATTCCGCAGGACCGTCTGTTCCCAGATGATCATGTTCCACTTCCAGGTTTTGGTGGCGAATTCTATGAGGATTACTACGGAGCCGTCTGAGCTAGTAGTAGTTTCACTAGTATTGTAGTAGTTGTATCTCCACTGTCCTGCGTGACTTGTGGAATATGACTTAGGAGTAATCAATTCCGGAGGTGTAGACAAATAATGTATAGGAGCTTGGAATGCCTTCGATGAGATGTAATGTCTTTCACCGTAGTTGTACTCTAGCCTGGGCTTGTACTAAACTATGTACGGTGTGTATGACCAATGGTATATATATGGCAGTTTCTATATTGCCATGTTGTGCAATGAACATCTTAGCATTCCATGTTATCCATTACATTCTGCACTTCCTTGCTAAGTTTGTGCCATCCTTATCTAAACCGTTGTCTTGTTTTCTCCTAGGATGGTCAACACCCGCAGCAACCCTGCTGCCCCGGAGCAGGGGAAGCCAGTGCAGCTAGGGGTGAAAATCTGCCTCACCCGCCTTCTCTGGCCGAAGGGATGCTGGAAGCGGAAAGAAACAAGTGTGAGACTAACCGCCTGCTAGAGCGGATTGAGCAGAACACTGCACGCCATCAGCGAAATGATTTGGTGTCAATCAATGAGTTTATCAAGATGTACCCACCAAAGTTTAACCATTCCGTCGAGCCCCTCGACGCGGATGACTGGCTTCGCAGCATCACCCACAAGCTACGTTCTGCCAACATAGCCGAAGCCGATAAGGTTACTTATGCTGCCTATCACCTCGAAGGCCCTGCTAGCCTTTGGTGGGAAAACTTTGAAGCTATGCGTCCGGTCGGCCAAATCACTACTTGGGCTGAATTCAGTGAGGCTTTCCGTGAGCATCACATCCCAGAAGGTCTCTTAGATCGCAAGAGGGAAGAGTTCTGCAATTTCACCCAAGGAAGACTGACTGTGGATGCATATAGTCGTGAATTTGGGAATCTGGCACGATATGCTCCTGAAGAGGTATCCACCGACGCTAAGAAGCAGGCAAGGTTCCGCAAGGGACTTAGCCCTGAGCTTCGCCGCGATCTTCGTCTACACGAGTGCACCTCTTTTAAGAAGTTGGTCCATAAAGCCATCAGTGCTGAGACAGGCCAGTCTGACTATGACGCTTCACACAAGCACTCTCGTGATTTTGGCTCTTCATCCGGCTCTGGATCTCAGAAGCGCCGGGTGTGGATTCCAAGCACGGCACTACCACCTAGGTTCATTCCGAGGCCATCCTTTGAGGCGCCTCGTCCCAACCAGCAGTTTGCACTGCCCAAGCCCTATGGTGGCCCCGCTGCTAATGCTGCTCCACGTCCCAATGTTGTGACATGTTTCAAGTGTGGAGAGCCGGGTCACTATAGCCGAGAGTGTCCCCAGAACAACAACCCCAATCAGTCTGGAAAGTTCGTTGGCCATGGTAAGCCAGTGGGAAAGACATTCTACGCCAAGCCGGTCACCACTGCACGTGGCCATGTCATGTATGTCTCAACCGAGGAGGCTCATGAGGATCCTAACGTCGTCCTTGGTACGCTCCTTATTAATTGCCATCCGGCATCTGTTCTTTTTGATACTGGAGCATCTCATTCATTCATATCCGAGAACTATGCTCGATTGCATAACACGACATTCTGTGACATGCCCACTTCCATGGTAATTCAAACTCCGGGTTCCAAATGGCAAACTTCTAGAGTAAGCCATGCGAACGAAATTCTTGTTGATAGACTTGTCTTTCTTGCATCTTTAATAGCTCTCAAGTCCTCGGACATTAACATCATCTCGGGTATGGACTGGATGTCAGCTCATTACGCTAAGATTGATTGTGCCACTAGAACCGTTCAACTTACTCACCCATCGGGCAAGACAGTCAATGTCTTAACTTGAGTGGCCAAGCGCCAGCTTTACTCCCTAAATGTCAACCCCCTTCTAGACCTTGAGGATATTCCGGTAGTCCGAGACTTTCCGGATGTCTTTCGAGAAGAACTGCCAGGTGTTCCACCTGACAGGGATGTCGAGTTCGTGATAGACCTTGTTCCAGGAACCGTTCCAATTTCTAGAAGACCCTATAAGATGGCACCCTTAGAACTAGCCGAGCTTAAGAACCAACTCGATGAGTCCTTGAAAAAGGGTTTCATCCATCCTAGTTCCTCTCCTTGGGCTTGCCCCGTCCTCTTCATCAAGAAGAAGGATGGAACGGATCGGATGGTTGTAGATTACCGACCTGTCAACTTGGTCACCATCAAGAACAAGTATCCGCTTCCCAGGATCAACGATCTGAATGACCAGCTCGCTGGATCCTCAATCTTTTCCAAGATGGATTTGAGGTTGGGCTACCATCAAATCAAAATCAGAAACAGGGACATTCCCAAAATGGCCTTTGTTACTCATTATGGCCAATACGAGTACACCGTTATGTCTTTCGGTTCAACCAATGCCCCAGCCACCTTCTCACGGTTAATGAACTCGGTCTTCATGGAGTATTTGGATAAATTCGTCATAGTTTACCTCGATGACATACTCATCTACTCCAAGAATGAAGAGGAACATGCCGAACATCTAAGGCTGGTATTGACGAAACTTCGAGAGCATCGCCTTTATGCCAAATTCTCCAAGCGTGAATTTTGGTTGCCAGAAGTGACCTATCTAGGCCATGTAATCTCTGGTAAGGGTATTGTTGTCAATCCTGAGCAAGTTCAAGCCGTCCTTGATTAGACTCCACCTGAGACGGTCAAGCAAGTTCGGAGCTTCCTTGGCTTAGTGAGCTATTGCCGCCGCTTCGTCGAGAATTTCTCCAAGGTTGCTAAACCTCTAACTGAACTCCTCAAGAAAGATAAAAAGTTCGAGTGGAACCCACAGTGCGAGTTCAGCTTTCAGGAACTGAATAGATGCCTGACATCTGCTCCCGTACTGGTACCACCAGATTTCTCCAAGGACTTTATTATCTATTGCGACGCCTCCCGACAAGGACTAGGTTGCATACTCATGCAAGATCGTCAGGTAATTGCCTATGCTTCACGGCAATTACACCCACATGAGGAAAAGTATCCCACACATGATCTAGAGCTTGCAGCTGTAGTCCATGCACTCAAAACTTGGCGACATTACCTCCTCGGTAATCGTTGCGAGATCTTCACCGATCACCAAAGTTTGAAATATATCTTCGCCCAACCGGATTTGAATCTTAGGTAACGACGTTGGGTCGAGTTGATCTCGGATTACGACTTAGGAATAACTTACACCCCGGGCAAAGCCAATGTCATGGCTGATGCACTAAGTCGTAAGTCCTATTGTAACAATCTGATGTTACAACAAAGTCAACCACTTATCCATGAGGAATTTCGTAAGCTTAATCTTCACATTATTCCTCAAGGATTCCTGTCCACCCTGGTGGCGAAGCCTAACCTTATGGATCAAATCATAGCTGCCCAGAAGTGTGATAAGGGCATATTCCGGATTAAGGAAAACATTGCTAGCGGAGTTGCTAAATGTTTTTCCATGGATGAGCGAGGTGTTGTCTTCTTCGAAAACCGCTTGGTGGTTCCCAAGAAACAACATCTACGCCAGTTGATTCTTAAGGAAGCTCATGAATCCCCTCTCACCATTCATCCCGGTAGTACTAAAATGTATCAAGACCTACGCCAGAGGTTTTGGTGGACTAGGATGAAGAGAGAAATCGCTCAATACATTGCTAATTGCGACGTTTGTGTTTGTGTTAAAGCAGAGCATCAATGGCCTGCTGGCACCCTTCAACCTTTGGCTATTCCTGAGTGGAAATGGGATAAAATCAGTATGGATTTCATCACTGGGTTTCCCAGGACCAAGAGAGGGAATAATGCCATCTTCGTCGTGATCGACCGTCTTTCCAACGTAGCCCATTTCCTACCTGTTCGTGAGAGTATCACCGCTAGCCAGCTAGCTGACTTATACATCTCCCGAATAGTGTCTCTTCATGGTGTCCCATTGGAAATTAACTCAGACCATGGGAGTCTCTTCACCTCTCGATTTTGGGAAAGTTTCCAAAATGCTATGGGAACTCGTCTCTCCTTTAGCACCGCCTTCCATCCTCAATCAAGCGGTCAAGTAGAGCGAGTCAATCAAATTCTAGAAGATATGCTCCGAGCTTCTATCATCTCATTTCGAATGGGTTGGGAGAAATGCCTTCCATTCGCGGAGTTTCCTTATAACAATAGTTATCAAGCTAGCTTGGGCAAAGCTCCTTTCGAAGTTCTCTATGGACGAAAATGTCGAACGCCTCTTAACTGGTCAGAAACCGGGGAAAGACAACTCTTTGGCCCGGATATGATTCAGGAAGCAGAAGAGCAGGTTCGCGTTATTCGTGAGAAATTGAAAACAGCCCAATCTCGTCAAAAGAGCCAATATGATCGTAAACATAAGCTCATGACTTATGAAGTCGGCAAGAAGGCTTACCTTCGGGTTACTCCGTTAAAGGAAACCCATCGTTTTGGTATCGAAGGAAAATTGGCTCCTTGTTACATCGGACCCTTTCGCATTCTTGCCAAACGAGGAGAAGTTGCCTACCAATTGGAACTACCTTCGCATCTTTCCAGAGTTCACGATGTCTTCCATGTTTCTCAACTCAGGCGTTGCTTCGTGGATCCTATCCGTGGAGTGGACCACGAAACGCTTGATCTACAAGATAACCTCTCACATCGGAAATATCCCGTTCGTATCCTTGATCAAGCCGAGCGTACCACTCGACGCCATAATATCAAGTTTCTCAAGGTTCAATGGTCACACCATTCCGAGAAAGAAGCCACTTGGGAAACGGAGGATCGTCTTCGACTCGAGTACCCCACCTTCTTCCCGGAGGATCCTAAATCTCGGGACGAGATTCTTTTGAGTGGGGGTGAGTTGTCACACCCTAGCTAGTTCAAGCATTAGAGTGTGCATCATGTTTAAATTTATCTTAAATTTGAAATGGGGATGACAGAACCCCCAGCACCCCCCCCCCATGCTGGAACAACTAGGGTTTACTAAAAACTTTTTCAATGAACCTAAAATGCCCTTCTAAAAAGCCCACCCTTTTTGTTTTGGGTTAAAATCTATGACAAAAATGGTGCACATTTTTCTAGGACATCTTAAGGTCATTGGATTAATTCTTATAGTATTTGCATTTGGGCATTTAAATGCTATAAAATATTTTAAATGCTCAAATAATCATAAACTAAAATGTTTGCTGTTGGATATATTCTAAGCAGTAGCCATGATTAATTTTATGATTTATGGAAATGCCCTAGCATTTTTAATAAAGCCCTGAAGTTACAGAAATAATAGAATAAATGAAAAAACAGAAAAGGAGAGAGAGAACAAAGACTTACCTGGCGCAGCCCACCTAGCCCACCAGCTCGGCCCAGTCCACTGGCTCCTGCCAGTCGTCCTCCTGCTCTCGCCAGGAGGACAAGAAGCGTGTGGCCGGCGCCCGCGGCCACACGCCGGCCACCTCCTGCTTCTGCCGATGCCCCGGACACGCCTACGAGTGCCACGCACTCCCCCACGTCCCCCTCTCATTCTCCCCACTCTCCCCGTGGCCCTCTCCCCCTCTCTGGCACTCTCCCCATTCCCTGCCGAGCGCAGCCGTCGCCGCCGACAAGCTCCACCGCAGCCACCGCCATCCACTCATTGCCTCGCCGTGCCAAGAAGCTCCGCCGTCGTCCACTGCTTCGCCTCGACCCATCCCCGAGCGCTCGCTCGCCCCGGAGATGCTGCACCGAGCTCGTCTTCAACCTCGGTCGCCGGAGATCCCCCTTGCCGCCCCACTCGCTCTAGCTCTTCCCCGAGATTGCCGTTTGCTCCCCTGCAACCGCAGTGAGCTACTGACCTTCTCCCCCTCTCCGTGCTAGCTCTCATGCACCGTACGCGCCGCCACGAGTTCGCCCGAACGCGCCGCCGCGGAGCTCGTCGTCGACGAGGCTCCGGCCATGCCACGGCCATGCCACTTAGTCCACTAACCTCACCACGTTTCCAGGAGTCTAACGCGCCTTACCACGCGCCTCGCCGTGCCCAGCAGCCTCGGTTCCGAGCTCACCCGAGCTCCGGCCGCCGCCAAGGTCGACGCCGGCGATGTTTTCGGCCACCCCAGCTCCACCCACTGCCACCACTTGACGCGGCTCACTCCCCGCATCACGTAGATGGTCTCCGCCGTCCTTTTGGTCGCCGGAGTGCAAAACCCGCACCCCTCCGCCGTCCCTGGCCCTGCCGGCGACGAGCCCCGGGTCAACTCTGGTGAGTTTGACCCGGGTTGACCCCAGTTTGAATTCCCCTGACTCACTGACGTGTGGGCCCGAGGCCACTAATTAAACTAGATTAGTATTAGTTTAACACTAACTAAATTTAGTTAGTTAGTTGACACTGATAGATGGGACCCACAGGTCAGGGTTGACCTAGACCGTCTCAGTTGACCGCTGACGTCACTCTGACGTCAGGCTGACGCAGTAAATCCTTTTCTGGATTTATTCTTTAATAGGAAATTCCAGAAAATAGCCAAAACTTCTAAAAATCATACAAAATCAACCATAGCTCCAAATCAAACAATTTATGTATGAAAAATGATCAGAAAAATTCAATCTATCCATCTGTAATGGTTTCATGCATGAAAAAACAAGTTAACCTTGCTGTTTAAGCAAAATAAGATAATGCACTAATAAGGCTATGTTAAATGAGCTAACATTTGAATCTTTGATTCAATTCCTTTCTGTTTTAGCTTGCATTAGGCCAAGACACTTTAATTTTGCCATGTCATAGCATGCATCATATTGTTGCATATTGTCATGTGTTGATTATGTTTGGTGTGTCTTTCGCGGTAGGTTCTGCCTCCGAGGATAACCCTGAGTATCCGTCTGAAGGGCAGTACCCTACTACCACTACATCAGGCAAGCAACCATTGATCATTCCGATACAAACCCAAGTTCTTGCTTCTGCTCTTGTTTACTGCATTAAGACAACGCGATTCAAACTGCTATGTGCGACGGTAGTTGAACCCTTATCCTCTACATGACCTGTCATTGCCACAGTAACTAGATGAAACCCACTAGCATGTGTAGGAGTTGATTGAGCCATGTATGTGTTTCCTACCTTGCTATGCCTGCTATGCTAAGAGTTGTGTCAGGTCTGGTTCATCTGGGTGATGGGCTAGAGTGAAATGATTATGTCGGTAATGTGAGGGATGTGTTGAACATGATTTGGTAAAGGTATCAATGAGAGGCCATGTAGGAGTACATGGTGGGTTGTTTCATTGAGACCGTCCATAAGAACTGAGATCTATATGCGTGATTTAAGATTCAGCTACTACCACACATTGGGCCCTGAAATATGACCCCACTCGACTTACGGACCCCTCTCGTCCTTTGTCTAGGAGTTGCAACTAGTTTCTGGTGTTTGTAGGTTATGTGTTGGCGGCCGTGCGTAGCGCTGGCCCTAGGTGTGGGCTATGATGCGGTAGATACACCGTGGCACGGTGTACCGAGTCGCCCGTTTGGTGTCTCGGGAACCCTGCACACATCATTTGCGGCCGTTGAGGACACCCCGGCCGGATCTCCTTGCGGATGGAACCTGAATAGGCGATAAACCTAGACTAGAGACTTGTGAGGTTAGTCAGGTCGTGGTCTACACCCACGTCGGCTTTCGCTTGAAGTCTGCCGAGCACATGTCGTGTGCAGACGCTAAGTGGTGGAAACATGTGTGACGAAGTACACCCCTGCATGGTATAAAACTATTCAAATAGCCACGTCCGCGGTAAAGGACTACTTGGTTGCCTATACAGTTCATAGACAAGCTAATGGATACTACTAAATGACTCAAGATAAGTGTGAGTACCGAGGATGGCCCTCTCGTAGGATGACGAGGGAGGATCCCCGGTGGAGTATTGTGTTGGTGAGTAGTGGACTCGTGTGCGAAAACTAATTTTACTAGTGGATTTCCATAGGATAGCTTAGCCAAGAGTCAAATCTGGCTTGCTGCAATAATCCCACCACCTTTTTGAGAATGAGCATGTATAGTAGGTTCTGATGTAAGACTTGCTGAGTACCTTTGTACTCATGTTTGCTTAATTACTATTTTTAGACAACAACACCGCCCCCTCCTATGGGTTTTATGTAGACCTCGACGTCAATGAGTAACTCGCCACCCAGGTGGTGACCCTGGCCATGGAGGGCCCTATGTAGATAGACAGACTTCGAGAAGCCTTCTTGCTTTCTAGTGTCTGTACTCAGACTATTTGCTTCCGCATGTGCTTGTATGCTTGTATGACTTGAGTGTCGGGTCATGTGACCCCTATCTGTATGAACATGTTATGTATGGCTCTCTGGAGCCTTTAAATAAAGTACTTGAGTTGTAGAGTTTTGTTGTGATGCCATGTTGTATGTACTCATATCGGGCATATTGTGTGTATGATTGAAATGCTTGGTATGAGTGGGATCCGACAATCTAGTTGTTTATCCTTGGCAGACTTTCTTATGGGGAAATGTAGTCTAGTGTTCCTCGAGCCATAGTAGTCCGCTACAGCCCGGTTCACCGGAGTCCTGCTAGCCCAGCACTACTGCTCAGGACACTTGACTGGCCGGCATGTGTTTCACTTCGTTCCTATGTTTGTCCCTTCGGGGAAATGTCACGCGGTGACATCCGGAGTCCTGCCTAGCCTGCTACAGCCCGGGTTACCTGGAGTCCTGTTAGCCCAGTACTACAGCCCAGATTCACTCGCTGATGACCGACATGCTCGATGTGATTCATTTATGCCTGTCTCCATAGGTCTGGCCGCCTTGGGTTCACAACTAGCCATGTCGGCCCGGGTTCTCTGTCATATGGATGCTAGCGACACTATCATATACTTGAGCCAAAAGGCGCAAACGGTCCCGGGCCATGGTAAGGCGACACCCATGGGGATACCATGCGTGAGGCCGCAATGGGATATGAGGTGTTACCGGCTAGATCGATGTGACTTGGAATCAGGGTCCTGACACACACAC
The DNA here is from genome assembly GCF_002162155.2 of Triticum dicoccoides. Lineage (NCBI taxonomy): Eukaryota > Viridiplantae > Streptophyta > Magnoliopsida > Poales > Poaceae > Triticum > Triticum dicoccoides. Next base: position 422,805,290 of record NC_041390.1, on the reverse strand, counting down.
ACACACACACCTTCTCAAGAAACAGCCTAATCTCGACAAGGCTGCACGCAATAGGGTGGCCATCGACAGATAGCCCCTTGGCCTTGCGTAGCAGGTAGTGGACGAGGCCCTGGTAGTAGCTCAGCAGCAGGTGGTGCTTGGCCTCCAGGTACCCCATGCCCTTGCCCGTCGTTAGCCGGTTCTTCCTCACCTATACCAATACACAAGCAGTCAAGCACTTACGAAAACAAACAGAATACTCAGTTTTTTTGATACTGCTACCCGTTGCTTAAATGTTGCCTTATTCTTACACAAGTGAACTTATCATAGATCATAAAGCGGCAGGTATCTACAAGTCTAGGATGCGGCAGCAGCACGGTGCAAACTGAAGACTTGGTAAAGTTGTACAACATCGTTCACATAAAAATCCTATTGTTGCTTCTCTGCTGCTGGAACTTTAAAATCCCACGCACCCATTTGAATTTTCTAGTAGTACCAAAAACATTCAGAAGGGTGGCGGCGTCAGCAGCAGCACCAGGTGGGTGCATTCTTTATAGGAACGTCGCAGCTCGGCGACCACTGGTAGGTAATCAGCTGTACAACGGAGCGACAGATATCTCAATGTTCAGCTGAGCACATCAACCGGCCATAATCGCCGCCACGTGGAGATCTCATCTTTGGTCTGCAGCTTCCTGATGCCGCCGTAGAAGCCGCCCGTCTCGTCCCCTTTCTCCTGGTGGTCTTTCCTGCTCACAGTGGTTTGCCTCCACCTCGACCCAGTCGCGTAGTGCTTGAACTCCAGCATGATTGTATCTGACAGAGCACACACACCCAACAAAATTCAGATAAGAACACACACACACACACAATGACAAAAGTGGAAAATGCTATAGATATGGATAAGAACGGACGAGATGCTATATATTAACACACTCTAGACTGTGGATACTGGATAGGACAAACAGCACAAGATCACGGGAGAGGGAGGGCAATGATCGGACTGTAGCCACGACGTTTCATGCAAGTTGACGATGATCCTATGGGATAACGAATCTTTGATGCCCTCGACATGTTCCTGAATATATTTCACATGCTTCTTATCTTCCCTGAGGCTCAAAAAACATGCAACTAGAGGATGAATTACCGTATTCATGGCAGTGGCAGAGATGCTCGTTCGCGTTGCACGGCTCCAGGTGAACCACGACGCCGTACCACCAGTCTGTGATCCATCACAAGAAATCATCCGTTACCAAGTGCCGAACTCTACACTGATGGAATTTCGCAATGGCGCAGCCATTAACAAGAGCAAGAATGCATACATACCATAGGGGAAATCCTTGTTCTTCCGCCACTGGATCTCGAAGTGGTCACCGGGGCGGAGGTCCTCTAGGCAGGCCGAGGCATGGAGGTCCTGCACCGGCGCAGTGAAGAAGGGTCCCCCGGTGCCGCAGGTGTCATTCCTCTAGTCGGTGGCGAACGCGACGGCGACCGAGGCTGCGAGAGCCGGCGAGGTAGAGGCGAAGGAATGGCACGTAGAAGCCATGGACCACGGAGGCGGAGGAAGGGCCCCGCCGCTCCGCCCCTAACTCCTCCTTCATCTGTCGCTGCATGGGCGTGGTTGTAGAGGACGGCGGTGGCGGATCTGGGCGCCGCCTGAGCAGCTTGGGAAGGGGAGAGGGTGGAGGCAGAAGCGGTGCGTCGATTCGAGAGAGCCCGGGGTTGGAGAAGAGGAGGACGGCGGCGGCGGGGTTGGGGGAGAGGAGTTGGTCGGCGGCGAGGCTGGGGCTTGGGTTGGGGAATCGGGAGAGGAGGAGGAAGTTTGGTAGGGTGGGGCCGGGATGGTGAACGCTGCGACTGGGATGGGGAAAGAGGGGCCGGCGACGGAGGGACGTCGTCATCGATCTGGATTCTGGATCGGGGAGAGAGGGAGAGAGAGGCGGCGACGGAGGGACGTCGTCGTCGATCTGGATTCTGGATCGGGGAGAGAGAGAGGCAGCGGCAGGTGTGTTCTCGGGGAGAGGGGGAGAGAGAGGCGGCCGGGAGTTGCTAGGGTTTTGTTTGGACTGCTGAGACCAAGTGAGAGACGTTGAATTCGTCAAGTGTGGACGGTCCAGATTGGCTAAGGGGGTGATCCATGAGAACAGTCCTGGTTAGTTCGAAAATTCTGTGATTTAAAATAGTTTCCAAGTGCTAAAAATAGAGTGATTTTGTGAAGCGGCTATCAAAAATATTTTGCAAAAGGGCACCACACAAATTTTCACTAGATTTATACCACATTTTATGGATGAGCACCAATTTGTATGCATTTCTGATCTTTCTAGCTATATTTAATCATTTTTCGAGTGCCTAAAAGGAGGTTTTTTTGTGAAGGACCTCCCAAATAATTTTTGCAAATTTGTACCAAATCATTTTTATAAAATACTAGGACATATTTAATGCACAATTGACTAAATGGTTGGGTGTAAAAAGTTTTGAGCCACCTCTCGTGAAAGAGACAAATTTCCGCCGATTCAGCTGGAAGCGGGTCGAATTTGAACTGTAGATGCCTTGTAGTTTGCTCTTTTTTTTTCCAAAAATCATTTCTAGGTACGTAAGTATCTATTTAATCAGAGAAACACCAAAAAAAGTCCAAGATTCAACCACTATCTAGGAACGGTCATTCCCGTCGTTTTGACCGCATTTTGAAACGGGCATAAAAAATTCAAAAAAAATCAAAAAATTGGGAAACCTTCGCATTGTGTCATTATATGTGGCCAAGTTCCCAGGAAAAATAATAAACTTGTAATACGGGAATTATTTTAAAAAAGTGTTCTCAGAAACGAGCTATCACGTATGGAGATCAAAGACTTTCAAGCCAAATGATCAATCTTATGGCCACATTCATGGCATAGTTTGTTCAAATGATCTTATATTGTGCACAAGGGTGCATGTTGGAATGGCAAACAATGTTGCCTAAGGAAGTTTTCATTTTCTTTGGACGAAAAAACCATTTTTCATTTTTCGAGTGCCCAAAAGGAGGTTTCTTTGTGAAGGACCTTCCAAATAATTGTTGCAAAATTGGACCAAGTCATTTTTATAAAATACTATGACATATTTAATGCACAATTGACCAAATTGTTGGGTGCAAAAAGTTTTGATCCACCTCTCGTGAAAAAGACAAATTTCCGCTGATTCAGGTGGAAGCGGGTCAAATTTGAACTACAGCTACCTTGTAGTTTGCTCTTTATTTTTTCCAAAAATCATTTGTAGGTACGTAAGTATTTATTTAATCATAGAAATACCAAAAAAAATCCAAGATTCAACCACTAGCCAGGAACGGTCATTCCCGCTGTTTTGACCGCATTTTGAAACGGGCATAAAAAATTCAAAAAAATCAAAAAATTGGGAAACCTTCGCATTGTGTCATTACATGTGGCCAAGTTACCAGGAAAAATAACAAACTTGTAATATGGCAATTATTTTAAAAAAGTGTTCTCAGAAACGAGCTATCACGTATGGAGATCAATGGCTTTCAAGCCAAACGATCAATCTTATGGCCACATTTGTGGCATAGTTTGTTCAAATGATCTCATATTGTGCACAAGGGTGCATATTGGAATGGCAAACAATGTTTCCTAAGGAAGTTTTCATTTTCTTTGGACGAAAAAACCATTTTTCATTTTTCGAGTGCCCAAAAGGAGGTTTCTTTGTGAAGGACCTTCCAAATAATTGTTGCAAAATTAGACCAAATCATTTTTATAAAATACTATGACATATTTAATGCACAATTGACCAAATGGTTGGGTGCAAAAAATTTTGATCCACCTCTCGTGAAAAAGACAAATTTCCGCCGATTCAGTTGGAAGCGGGTCAAATTTGAACTGCACCTGCCTCATAGTTTGCTATTTATTTTTTCCAAAAATCTTTTCTAGGTACATAAGTATCTATTTAATCAGAGAAACACAAAAAAAATCCAAGATTCAACCACTAGCTAGGAACGGTCATTCCCGCCGTTTTGACCGCATTTTGAAACGGGCATAAAAAATTAAAAAAAAAATTGGGAAACCTTCGCATTGTGTCATTATATGTGGCCAAGTTCCAAGGAAAATTAACAAACTTGTAATATGACAATTATTTTAAAAAAGTGGTTCTCAGAAACGAGCTATCACGTATGGAGATCAATGGCTTTCAAGCCAAATGATCAATCTTATGGCCACATTCGTGGCATAGTTTGTTCAAATGATCTCATATTGTGCACAAGGGTGCATATTCGAATGTAAAGCATGTTGCCTAAGGAAGTTTTCATTTTCTTTGGACGAAAAAACAATTTTTCATTTTTTGAGTGCCCAAAAGGAGGTTTTTTTGTGAAGGACCTCCCAAATAATTGTTGCAAAATTGGACCAAATCAATTTTCTAAAATACTAGGACATATTTAATGCACATTTGACAAAATGGTTGGGTGCAAAAAGTTTTGATCCACCTCTCATGAAAAAGACAAATTTCCGCCGATTCAGGTGGAAGCGAGTCAAATTTGAACTGCAGCTGCCTCATAGTTTGCTATTTATTTTTTCCAAAAATCATTTCTAGTTACATAAGTACCTATTTAATCATAAATACATGGTTTGGTGGTGATACATCGAGGTTTGGGCGGTGGCCGAGGGCCCCAACTCTAGAGCGCGTAAACTCGCATGCCCGCCGCGTGGTCACCGCGTGACCGTGGCATTGCCATGTGTTCTGGGCAGCCTAGGCATGTCTAGTGGGTTGGCACTCCCCAGGTAGGTGCTAGGAAGAAAATTACAACATAAGATTCTCATGAGGAGACCGATCGATGCTCAAACATGAATTAACAACCAAGTGTTTGATTAGCGGTACGGGAAATGTACATGGCTAATGGGCGTGAGTTTTGGCTGAGGATGATTAGTTACTAACAAGACCGTCTTCACAAATTTTCAGCTCAAAAGGAGGAGCCTAGGTGGTACTTGCTTTGCAAACTACCACACTGGACATAAATATGAATGTTGAAGCTCGGCTCAAAATAATGAATGGATTGAGCTGGCATTTGGTGGAGGATGGTTATTTGGGCATAGGAAAGCACTATAGAAAATGGATACTATTTGGACATGCCAAAGTGGTACTTCCTTCACAAACTATTGTTCTAAACAGAATAGGAAAATGAATATTTTTGAATTACTTTTGAACTAGGCAAGGAAGGTTTTTACATATTTGACGAAGATATGACCCAAAGAATTTATGAGATTTTTTTGGGAATTTTGGGAATGACAGAAATATAGGTTGCTTCACAACCTAGGGCAAAAACTGCCACATGGACATGACACATAGGCAAAACTGATGAGGTGGCGCCTAGTCATATCAACCCACCACAATTTACAAGGCTATGACCATCTATATTGGCCGTTAACAACTAGAAATAAGGTAGCGGACTAGCGTTGTTTGCTTTATGACCATTTCATGTAAGGAAATTACGACCTTTTTGACCAAAATGGTCGCAATGGTTTAGGGTTTGGAGCCCCCCGAACAGCTTTTGACCAATTGGTCTGAAATGGTCATAGATCTATGACCATTTCTTCCAGGGTCACTGACAGAAGGTCACTAGTTGACATATTTCTTGTAGTGGTTCGCCACGCTAGCGACCACGGGCACAACCTCCTCGACCACGCGCCATCTTCCCCGTCAACCACCTTGAGCAGGGCACTCCTCGGGCTCGAGGCCCCAGCCTGCCGCGCCCCTGCCTTCTCTTGATTTGCTCCCCGTGCTCCTCTCTCTCTCTCTCTCTCTCTCTCTCTCTCTCTCTCGAAATCTCTCATCTCTCTCATCTCACCCTCTCTGTCTCTTATCACGGAACAAGTGGGAGACGCCATGGCTGCCCGTGGAAGCTCCGTCGTCACCGGGATCAAGTTCCTCTGGCCTCGGCCCCGGATCCGACCTCTTCAGCCTCCTACAGTCCGCCGCTGCCTCTGCTTCACGAAACCACGCCACGCCGCCTTGGTCACCTGCGACCTCGGGTCGCCTCTGCTTCCTCTGCCGCCACACGCTGGGTCCGCCCCATCCCCAAGTTCGCCGGTGCCTCGTCCCGGACCTCCTATGATGCCTGATGTCATCATCGTTCCCTGCCATGGACACCTCCCTCCTCCTGCGTCGTGCGCTTGCGCAAGGACGAGCACGCGTCCCACTCCCCTGCAGCTCGGGTCGACCGCGCTGAACGTCGTCGGCCACCTCCGGATATGGCCACTGGGACCCGACCTGCACCGGATCCTCGTTGTGGCTCCCACCGGCCCTCCTCCTTGCCTTGTTCGTCCGCTGCCGTCCCTGTCGATGTCCCCGACATCGTCAACCACCGCCTCCTCCTCTGCTTCGAGCAGGACGACGAGACGCGCCCGATCCACCTTGTTATCTCGTCAACACCCGTGCGCGGCCTCTGCACCCGTTGACCTGGCATCATGGGCCTCGCCCCTGCCCAGCAGTCTCCAAGCCCAGCTCCGAGCCGGCCCGATGGCCCATGGTGAGCGCCACTAGATCCGGCTCCAACCGCTGCCTCAGCTCATCTTCTCTGCATCCGACCGACCTGACCCAATGTGAGCACCCCCATCCCTTTCAGTTTCGGCCCAACACATGCTTTATTCCCTGGATGAATTTGCTAATTATTGCAGAGACCGCCAGTTTTGCAGAAAAGCCCCTCTAGATCATGCATTTAATAACTCCACAACCATGCATCCTATGTAAATAACTTGTATATGTAAAATCTTTAGAATTTTTTGTACGTTCATATTATCCAACTTTCATCCATGTTAAAAATGTCCAACTTGTTGTTTGCATTAATTTGCTCATATGCCATGCTAAAATGCTTTATTTCATAACTAAATAACCGTAGCTCCGAATTAAATAAACTATATATGTAACTTGCTTAGAAAAATGCATAGTTTAACATGGTGGCATTACTTTGCATGTTTAACAACTCTAAAATATGGTTTAGGGCAGAAAAGTACCGACTCTCAAATTTGCATATGGGGATTTTCTGGAATTGTTGTTTGTTATTTCTGGCCTCATTTAAACTTTCCTAAATAGTTAGTTTACTTATGATTCACCTCTTGCCATGTTTAACAACATTTAATATTGTTGGGTACATAAATGAGAGCGAACTAAATAATTGTTCTGATGTTCCGTCAGTATGCAACTCGTTGCATATTGAGCTCCACTTAACTTGTAGTATTGTTTGTTGCACTTTGCCATGTGATGCATATTTAAACCGGACATGCATCATACTTGATTGTGCATCATGCCATGTTTATGTGATGGTTGTTTACTATGTTGCTTGCTTCTTTCCGGGTTGCTTCTCTCGTTAGCTTCGGTTTCATTCCGGAGTTGTGAGGATCCGTTCGACTACGTCCGTTTGTCATCTTCATGGGGTCCTTCTTCTTCCTTGTGGGATCTAAGGCAAGATGACCATACCCTTGATATCACTTCTATCTTTGCTTTGCTAGTTGTTAGTTCTACCCCTATGTAGTGCTACCTACCACTTGTTATTTCATGCCTCCCATATTGTCATGTCAAGCCTCTAACCCACCTTCGTAGCAAACCGTTGTTTGGCAATGTACCACTTTTGCTCAACCCCTCTTGTAGCTTTGCTAGTTGCAGGTGAAGCTGAAGTATGTTCCATGTTGGAACATGTTTATGTTGGTATATCACAATATCTCTTATTTTAATAAATGCATCTATATACTTGGTAAAGGGTGGAAGGCTCGGTCTAATGCCTAGTGTTTTGTTCCACTCTTGCCGCCCTAGCTTCAGTCATACCGGTGTTATGTTCCTTGATTTTGCGTTCCTAACGTGGTTGGTGTTATGGGACCCCCTTGACAGTTTGCTTTGAATAAAACTCCTCCAGCAAGGCCCAACCTTAGTTTTACATTTGCCTAACAACCTAAGCCTTTTTCCCTTGGGTTTTTGAAGCCCGAGGGTAATCCTTATTTACCCCCCCCCCCCGGGCCAGTGCTCCTCCGAGTGTTGGTCCAACCTGGGCAATGTCCGGCGCCCCTGGGCAACCAGGGTCTATGCCAACCCGACGACTGGCTCATCCAGTGTGCCCTGAGAACGAGATACGTGTGACTCCTATCGGGATTTGTCGGCACATCGGGCTGCTTTGCTGGTCTTGTTTTACCATTGTCGAAACGTCTTGTAACCGGGATTCCGAGTCTGATCGGGTTGTTCCCGGAGAAGGAATATCCTTCGTTGATCATGAGAGCTTGTGATGGGCTAAGTTGGGACATGCCTGCAGGGTATAAACTTTCGAAAGTTCTGCCCGCAGTTATGTGGCAGATGGTAATTTGTTAATGTCCGGTTGTAGAGAACTTGACACTTGACTTAATTAAATTACATCAACCGTGTGTCTAGCCGTGATGGTCTCTTCTCGGCGGAGTCCAGGAAGTGAACGCGGTTTGTGTTATTCTTGTGCGTAAGTAGTTTTAGGATCACTTCTTGATCACTTCTATCTTCACGAAAGTTGCGTTGCTTCTCATCTCGCTCTCATTTGCGTATGTTAGCCACCATATTTGCTTAGCCCTTGCTGCAGCTCCACCTTACTACCTCATCCTACCCATGAGCTTAAATAGTCTTCATATCGCGGGTGTGAGATTTCTGAGTCCTCGTGACTCACAGATACTTCCAAACAGTTGCAGGTGCCGATGATACCAATGCAGGTGATGCTACCGAACTCAAGTGGGAGTTCAACGAGGACCTTGGTCGTCACTATGTTTCGTTTCCGGATGATCAGTAGTGGAGCCCAGTTGGGACGATCGGGGATCTAGCATTTGGGGTTGTCTTCCATTATTTTGGTTCCGTAGTCGGACCTTGATTGTATTCTGGATAATGTATGTTTAACTTGTTATTTGTATGAAGTGGTGATTGTAAGCCAACTGTTTACCCCTTTCTTATTCAGTACATGGGATTGTGTGAAGATTACCCCTCTTGCGACAAAACCACCATGCGGTTATGCCTCCAAGTCGTGCCTCGACACGTGGGAGATATAGCCGCATCATGGGTGTTACAGGGTGCCATGATTTCAGATCTGAATCGTTTATGTTATCACCATTATATCCATGTTCTAGATCCGATCTTCCAAGTTATAATCACCTACTATGTGTTATGATCCGGCAACCTCGGAGTGACAATAGTTGGGACCACTCCCGGTGATGACCATAATTTGAGGAGTTCATGTATTCAATGTGTGTTAATGCTATGTTCTGGTTCTCTATTAAAAGGAGGCATTAATATCCCTTAGTTTCCAAATGGGACCCCGCTGCCACGGGAGTGTAGGACAAAAGATGTCATCACTACTGGAGGATGCTGCTAATGCGACACTACGATCAGAGACCCTTCGACGAAACTGTGTGCGATGCAATAATCGCAAACGGTGGTGTAAAAGAACTATCAAAAAAGGTGCAAAACCTTTGCGATGGAGGATGCATCAAACACGATTCAGATTTTAGTTGCGTGTGTGATGCAGGGCATACAGTTCAGTTCAATGAACTGTTTGCGATGAGGCGGAACAAAAGAAATGGGCAGCCATATGAAGGCGTGTGCGATATACTGTATACGGTTCACTTGGATGAACTGTTTGTGATTAGGCAACAAAAAGAAACAGTCTGCCAGATCAAGGTGTGTGCGATATACGGCATGCGGTTCACTCGGATGGACTGTTTGTATTGAGACAAAAGAACAGAAATGGTTCAATCTAACAAGATGTGTGTAATACGCGGCAAACAGGTATGTAATCAGAAATGTGTGCGAACATAGACGGTTGCTGCTAATAAGACGTGTGTGTTGTGCGATGGGATTGCATACAGAACAACAATATATATAGACACACACACACACACTTATAAGGACATGGTTGCATAACCAAATTAAACATCCACTTACATAGGTGGCTACTACAACCGTGGCATTTGCACACACCAAAGTAAACTATCACGTGCATAATTACATAGGTGGATACTACACACATGACATTTCCACACATCAATAAAGTAAACTATATATTACATGCATGATTAACTAGCATAAATGATCATCTGATCATCATCTACCTCTTGTGACGCTTGCTCTGCTTGTTGCACACGGGATATCCAAAACAACCGTTTGCGTTGAAGGGATGCACAAATGCTGCGCTGCAAATTTTCCCTTGACTTAAGGGGGAAGGCCGTAGCTCTCCCTTTGCAGACGGGTGTTCTATCTAAAACGTTTGCGATCAAGAGCTGCAGAAATCCTGCTCAGCACATTTTCTCTTGGCTTCCTGGGAAAGCTGTTGGTTTGCATACGAGTGTTCTAACTAAATTTTTTGCGATCAAGAGCTGCACAAATCCTGTTAGGCACATTTTTGCTTGGCTTTCTGGGGAAGTTGTCGGTTTTGCATACAGGTGTTCTAACTGAAACATTTGCGATTAGTGTTTTATATTTAAAAATCGTATTAAACTATGGTTTGGCTGCTATTAATGGAGAGGATGTGAGCAAGGCGGGCGGCCATGAAAGTCAAAGGGCTCGCTTCCCGGAGAGCCTCCGCATTGGAGTACAGCTCGCACGCCTCCCGTTTAGTTAAGCACTCAAGCACCGGTCCTCATGACCTCCTAGCCATTAAAAGAGTGAGGCGTGGCGTCACATAAATGGTTAACAGAACACACACAATTTAAATTATACAAAACGTTTGAGAAGTTACAGTGGCAGCTATTTGTTTCAAAATGCCTTTGTTGGTTGTTGTTCAAGTGCGCCTTCTCCCAAAATGGACATGAAAAATACCACATCATGTCAGGTGCCATTCCATTATAGCATGCCAAGTTCCAGGAATTTCAAACGAGTTTTGGATTTATTAGAATTTAAAAACAAAGTATATCAACATTTTGCCGGCAATAAATAGTGCCATGGTGTTTAAAATTCATTCCCATTTGTTTCATGGGACCTAAGCATGCACCAAACTACACATATTTGATTTTTCAACCAATTTATATGCACTGGAGCATGTGCATGTAGTTCAAATTTGAATTATGCACATAAAATGCCTAGAAAATCTAGTTGATGTATAAAATGTCCAAACAAACCCCGAAAAATTCCAAAATTAAACACAACACTCCTGTTGTTCTATGTTGAAACTAGAATTTTTTGAAAGCAATAAGAGGCAATGGATATCGTTTCGTCCCCAAAGGTGGCACGTTCCCTACCGAAACCATCATGCTTGTTGTGAGAAGCTCTGGTTTGTGAGAAACTTATACCCAAACCTGCCCCAAATGGGACAAAAAATTTACCACGGCATGTTGATGCAACTCCATGATAGCATGTCAGGTTTCATGAATTTCAGACGAGTTTTTGGATATACTAGAATTTAAAAACCAATTATCTCAATGTTTGTGGCCAAGTGACGGTGGTAGGGTGTTTGAAATTCATTCTCATTTCTTACATGGGACCTAAGCATGCAACCAAGGACACATATTTGATTTTTCAACTAGTTTATATGCACTGGAGCATGTGCATGTAGTTCAAATTTGAATTATGCACATAAAATGCCTAGAAAATCTAGTTGATGTATAAAATGTCCAAACAAACCCCGAAAAATTCCAAAATTAAACACAACACTCCTGTTGTTCTATGTTGAAACTAGAATTTTTTGAAAGCAATAAGAGGCAATGGATATCGTTTCGTCCCCAAAGGTGGCACGTTCCCTACCGAAACCATCATGCTTGTTGTGAGAAGCTCTGGTTTGTGAGAAACTTATACCCAAACCTGCCCCAAATGGGACAAAAAATTTACCACGGCATGTTGATGCAACTCCATGATAGCATGTCAGGTTTCATGAATTTCAGACGAGTTTTTGGATATACTAGAATTTAAAAACCAATTATCTCAATGTTTGTGGCCAAGTGACGGTGGTAGGGTGTTTGAAATTCATTCTCATTTCTTACATGGGACCTAAGCATGCAACCAAGGACACATATTTGATTTTTCAACTAGTTTATATGCACTGGAGCATGTGCATGTAGTTCAAATTTGCATTATACACCTGAAATGCCTGGAAAACCCAGTTAACATATAAAAATATTCAAACGAACCCCGAAAAAATCCAAAATTAAACACAACACTCCTGTTGTTCTATGTTGACACTAGAATTTTTTTGAAAGCAATAAGAGGCAATAGATATCGTTTTGTCCCCAAAGATGGCACGTGCCCTACCAAAACCATCATGCTTGTTGTGAGAACCTGTGATTTGTGATAAGCTTATACCCAAAATTGTCCCAAATGGGGAAAAAATTTACCACGGCATGTTGATGCCACTCCATGATAGCATTCCAGGTTTCATGAATTTTAGACGAGTTTCGAATTTATTAGAATTTAAAAACCAAGTATCTCAATGTTTGCGGCCGAGTGACGGTAGTAGGTGTTTGAAATTCATTCTCATTTCTAGCATGGGACCTCAGCATGCACCGAAGGACACATATTTGATTTTTCAACCAGTTTATATGCACTGGAGCATGTGCATGTAGTTTAAATTTGAATTATGCACCTGAAATGCCTAAAAACCCAAGTTAATGTATAAAAATGTCCAAACGAACCCTAAAAATTTCCAAAATTAAGCACCACACTCCTGTTGTTCTATATTGACACTAGAAATTTTTTGAAAGCAATAAGAGGAAATGGATATCGTTTCATCCCCAAAGGTGACACGTTCCCTATCGAAACCATCACGCTTGTTGTGAGAAGATCTAGTTTGTGAGAAGCTTATACCCAAACCTGCCCCAAATGGGACAAATTTTTTACCACGGCATGTTGATGATGCTCCATGATAGCATGCCAAGTTTCATGAATTTCATATGAGTTATGGATTTACTAGAATTTAAAAACCAAGTATCTCAATGTTTGCGGTCGAGTGACAGTGGCAGGGTGTTTGAAATTCATTCCCATTTCTTGCATGGGACCAAAGCACACACTGAAGGACACAAATTTGTTTTTTCAACTAATTTATATGCACTGAAGCATGTGCATGTAGTTTAAATTTGAAGTATGCACCTGAAATGCCTAGAAAACCAAGTTAATGTACAAAAATGTCCAAACGAACTCCAAAAAGTTCCAAATTTAAACACCACACTCCTGTTGTTCAATGTTGACACTAGAAAAATTTTGAAAGCAATAAGAGGCAATGGATATCCTTTCGTCCCCAAAGGTGACACGTTCCCTACCAAAACCATCACGCTTGTTGTGAGAAGCTCTGGTTTGTGAGAAGCTTACACCCAAACCTACCTCAAATGGGACAAAAATTTTACCACGGCATGTTGATGCCGCTCCATGATAGCATGCCAAGTTTCATGAATTTCAGACGAGTTTTGGATTTACTAGAACTTAAAAACCAAGTATCTCAATGTTTGCTGTCGAGTGACGGTGGTAGGGTGTTCGAAATTCATTCCCATTTCTTACATAGGACCTAAGCATGCACCAAAGGACACAAATTTGATTTTTCAACCAATTTATATGCACTAGAGCATGTGCGTGTAGTTCAAATTTGAATTATGCTTCTGAAATGTTTGGAAAACCTAGTTAATGTATAAAAATGTCCAAACGAACCCCAAAAAATTCTAAAATTAAACACAACACTCCTATTTTTCTATCTTGACACTACAAATTTTTGAAAGCAATAAGAGGCAACGGATATCGTTTCGTCCCCAAAGATGGCACGATCCCTACCAAAACCATCACGCTTGTTGTGAGAAGCTCTGTTTTGTGAGAAGCTTATACCCAAACCTTCCCCAAATGGGACAAAAAAATTACCACGGCATGTTGATGCCTCTCCATGATAGCATGCCAAGTTTCATGAATTTCATACGAGTTTTGGATTACTAGAATTTAAAAACCAAGTATCTCAATGTTTGCGGCCGAGTGACGGCGGCAAGGTGTTTGAAATTCATTCTCATTTCTTGAATGGGACCTGAGCATGCACCGAAGGACAAAATTTTGATTTTTAACCAATTTATATACACTGGAGCATGTGCATGTAGTTCAACTTTGAATTATGCACCTGAAATGCCTGGAAAACCAAGTTAATGTACAAAAATGTCCAAACGAACCCCGAAAAATTCCTAAATTAAACACAACACTCTTGTTGTTCTATGTTGACACTAGAAATTTTTTGAAAGCAGTAAGAGAAACGGATATCTTTCATCCCCAAAGGTGGCAAGTTCCCTGCAGAAACCATCACGCATATTGTGAGAAGCTCTGGTTTGTGAGAAGTTTATACCCAAACCTGCCTCAAATGGGACAAATTTTTTACCACGACATGTTGACGCCGCTCCATGATAGCATGCCAAGTTTCATGAATTTCATATGAGTTTTGGATTTACTAGAATTTAAAAATCAGGTATATCAATGTTTGCGGCCGAGTGATGGTGGCAGGGTGTTTGACATTCATTTCCACTTCTTGCATGTGACCTAGGCATGCAACCAAGGACACAGATTTGATTTTTCAACCAATTTATATGCACTGAAGCATGCGCATGTAGTTCAAATTTGAATTATGCACCTGAAATGCCTACAAAACCCAGCTAATGTATAAAAACGTCCAAACGAACCCTGGATAATTCCAATTTTTTTGACGAGGAGCCGCATGTTCAAACACCATCCTTCGCAGCTGTGACTCCATTATGCAATTCAAATCAAGATGAAAAATCAAGTAGATCGCATAGAGTTTATTATCACCAACCGTGTGAGATGCAGCACAAAATATCTTGGAGCACCATCAGAGTGTCAAGCACACTAGCCCGCTCCTCAAATATCATTTCACTGTCCAATCGTCACTGGTGAAAGATGGGGACGTGGACCCGCATCGTGAGGGCAACTTCGGCGGCCCACTCCGACGAGAGCGCAGCCGCAGCCGCTAGGCGCGTGCTAACAAACTTCGTGAGGGCGACCGCAATCTGCATCCGAGCGGCCAAGGCAGCCCCAACGGCCGTTGTTGCTTCTCAGGCAGCGGCAGCATCATCTGCCTTAGGGATAACAACTGGCGAGAGCGGCACCGCAGCTGTCCGTTCCGCACGCCATAGCGCTGATGGAGGCCGCCCACGACCATGTCGAGGCCGTCCACGCCCAGCTCGTGGCGGTCACTGCACAAATCGAATGAAACTTCTCCGACAATGGTCGGCAACCCACGGCCGAAGAGTTGGCAATCACCAAGAGAGTTCGAGGAGCCGTCCGTTCCTGCGCGGCATACCTTGCCACGACGGAGCCCGCCAAAGCCTAGATCGCGGCCGCCCACACCCATCTCGTGGCGGCCTATTCCAAAGATATGGCGGATGTGGATGGAGAGATGCTTGCCGAGTATGGTGCAATTGATGTCATGGAGCCCCTTCCCCAGGAGACCGTCGGATGCGAACTGGACATGAAGGCGGCGGCGGAGATCGACGAGCACCAGCCATAGTAGTAATCTTTATTTTGTTTAATTAAGAGCATCGATCTTTAATTTGTTAAAGTAATGTTTAGGTCAGCTAGCTCTGTTTAATTGCTGAACTTGGTCGATTAAGAAGTGTGGTTACGATGTAGTCTCCTTTGTGTACCCAAATTATGCAATGACGTGGATGGCCACTGTAACCACGGAAATTCAAACCAAAATTTTTGACATTCAAACTCATCACACACGGGTCAAGCTATCTGAATCGTTTGTGATGTTCACATATCATACACAGTTCTGAATAAGGGACCGTGTTTGATGACACTTTGCGCGCTAGTTTTTTCGCTGAAGCGATTCCAAAATTTCGGCTTCCGCGGAAATATCTACCTCCCCGCCCCCTCCCACTTGCCAAAAGTCACATTTCCCCTGTTTCCGCCTTCCTTTCCAAGTTGAAACCTTCATTCCTTGCTTGCAGTGTCGCCTCCTCGCCGGTGACCCTCCTTCACGCTGCTCGGCCTCGCCTATCCAGGCAGGTAATCCACACCCGGCCCCCATTATCCTCCTCCTTCCACATCCCACATGCCCCAACCGCCGGCGCAACACCTTCCATCCAAATCACCGACCCCCTCCACCAAATAAGTGTCGCCCTAGGCCATGGTGCGGGCAGTATAGCCAGGATCTCAAGGAGTATTTGGCAGTGGAGAAGCAAATCACGGCTGCACGTGCAGATGAGATCGCGATGGCTGCCATTCGTGTCGACCCCGAGATGTTGGAGGAGCACCTCGCCGTCGAGGCGCCTCGCGCGCCGACGACGCGGTGTGGTTGGCTGTTTGGTTCAATTCTGCAATGCGGTGTTTAATTGTTGTGGGTGCATTCTGTTATTGTATACCATGTGAGAAATAAATCGAATTTGGCGGTACTGACTACATGAGAAACAAATACAATTGCTATATTCCCAAGTTGTTAAGAATGCTTGGTTTGGTTAACTACCTGATATTTTATTAGGAGTGTTTTATATTGTGCAATGTGGTGCTCAGTTAACGTTTGGTTCATTTGTTGTGGTGTTTAGTTAACTGTTTTGTTTGGTTCAATTCTGCAATGCGATGTTCAATTGTTGTGGGTGCATTCTGTTATACCATGTGATGAATAAATTGAATTTAGTTGTACTAAATACATGAGAAACAAATACAATTTCTATATTTCCAAGTTGTTAAGCATGCTTGGTTTGGTTAACTGTCTGATCTTTTATTAGGAGTATGTTATATTGTGTAATGTGGTGCTCAGTTAATGTTCGGTTTATTTGTTGTGGTGTTTAGTTAATTGTTTGGTTCAATTCTGGAATGCGATGTCCAATTGTCGTGGGTAGAATTTTGTATTGTTGTGCATGTGAGGAATAAAGCGAATTTGGCTGCACTTAATACATGAGAAACATATACACATGCTATAATTCCCTAGTTCTTAATCATGCTTGGTTTGGATAAATAGTTTTCCATGTGGCTTGAATTAATCTGGCAATGCGCTTATTATTCATCAACATATTCTACTGATAGCATTCGAACCTTTACTTAACCCGATGACTAACTACCTTATATGTGTTGTAGGGAATCAATGGGAAGCACTGAGGAATCGAGGTTAGCATGTGCATGATCCATTGTCTAATAGCACATTAGTGTACAATTGCAGGAACCTTTCTAATATTTAGCTTTTTAACAATTTGATCTTGCACATGTAGGTCCTGCTGTCAGAGGTTTTGACCCACTGTTCGACCCTTTTAGCATATGGAGAAATGAGTTGTCCATAAATATCAGTCAAGTCAAGAAACTCAGGAAGATTGTTAGGATGAAGAAATTAGCGACAAAAACAACAAGATCTTTGTCTGTACAATGAAGAAGACATCAGTTCGCTACAAGATGGTATTAACTATTATACCTTGCCTTTTTTATTCCTTTGCCCCATTTCCAATATAGAAAAGATATTTATGCACATCCTTGTTTTTAGGCCTTTCCAAAGCAGTTCACTAATGATTACCTCTGAAACCACATGTATGGTCAGGAGGCGAGGAAGGTATTCATACAACACCCACGGTTCAATATTGAAGTGTTCCTGAAAAGGACGAAGGATGGACGGTCAATCATCCACAGGCATTGGCCTAAAGTTACAAAGACCTTCAACATCAATGAGGGCTCAATATTCGTCTTCTACTTTAGCACTTCTTCAGATGAGATACATATGTCTATGTACCATTTATGATGCTAATTTCAAAGGGTTATAGATGTTGCATGTGAAACTTGGTGCTGGTATAATTTTGTAATGAGGTAGCTGAGTGTTGAAGCTATATGATGTTGTACTCTGATATATTTCAATTATGAAAATGAAATATATTGTGTGCTTAATATGAAATGTCAATTAAATTAATAAATGGATTATTAATAATCGAATAATTAACCTGCTAATTGGGTTTTTCTATTGCAAACGTTTATTGAGAAAACACCGTGTGTGATGCATTCAATAACGCACACAGTTTCTAGCAATAAACTATGTTAGATTAATGAACAGTCACACACGACATCCTCTTTAAAATTGTTTGCGTTAGGCCACCTAGCGCAAACATTTGCCACATAAAAGTTGTGTGTGATGGACAACTTTTGCCACACAGTTTCTTCTACGCACCGTGTGTGATGCATTCAACAACGCAAACGATGAAATTATTAATATTGTGTGCAATGGTAACTCTATCACAAACGATTTAACGGGAAAAATTGTGTGTGATGTACCTATGAACGGAAACGTTTTCCTTGGAGCGACTGTGTGGGATGTACATACGAACAGAAATGTTTAGCGGGGACTGACTATGTGGGATGTACTTGCGACCGGAAACAATTTCGCATGTATAATTGTATTTTTTTAGCTCTACTATACGTACTTCTGTATTTGAGCGCTCGTCGGTCGCACACGACCTCATTTTGCCAAGCGTGTGTGCCAGGAGGAAATATCCCCGATGGTTTCTGGGTCGTGTGGGAAGGACCCCCTTATCGCCGTCACTCACTAGGCAACGGTTACATATGCCGTCGCGGAAAGGGGTTAAAAACTGTTTGTATAGCACCTCACTGTACTAGTGCATGCAAGTTATTTCCATAAGCACGTATGAATATTTACGGAATACATGCCTACATTATACTCCCTCCGTCCGGAAATACTTGTCATCAAAATGAATAAAAGGGGATGTATCTAGATGTATTTTAGTTCTACATACACCCCTTTTTGTCCATTTTGATGACAAGTATTTTCGGACGAAGGGAGTATTAATGAACTGGAGGTAGTGCCGTATCGCCCTAGGTTATAACTGTCTGATGACGAATATCATCCAACAAGTCACTGATCCAATGCCTACGAATTTGTCCTATATTGTTCTTACTAAGTTACTATTGTTGTTTTTACTGTTACACTTGTCACAAAACCACTGCTATCACTATTACCGTTACCATTGCTACTGCTACTATTATCAAAACTATCATATTACTTTGCTACTGATCACGTTGCTGCAGATAATTAATCTCCAGATGTGGTTGAATGGACAACTCAGCTGCTAATACCTTCAAATATTATTTGGCTCCCCTTGTGTCGAATCTATAAATTTGGGTTGAATACTCTACCCTCGAAAACTATTGCGATCCTATATACTTGTGGGTTATCAGGTTACACATGGTACTGTGACGGAGGAGTGATAACCCACAAGTATAGGGGATCGCAACAGCTTTCGAGGGTAGAGTATTCAACCCAAATTTATTGATTCGACACAAGGGGAGCCAAAGAATATTCTCAAGTATTAGCAGCTGAGTTGACAATTCAACCACACCTGGAAACTTAGTATCTGCAGCAAAGTGTTTAGTAGCACAGTAATATGATAGTGGTGGTAGCGGCAACAAAAGTAAAGACAGCAAAAGTAATGTTTTTGGTATTTTGTAGTGATTGTAATAGTAGCAGCGGGAAAGTAAATAAGCGTAAACCAGTATATGGAAAACTCGTAGGCACCGGATCAGTGATGGATAATTATGTCGGATGCAGTTCATCATGTAACAGTCATAACATAGGGTGACACAGAACTAGCTCCAATTCATCAATGTAATGTAGGCATGTATTCTGTATATAGTCATATGTGCTTATGGAAAAGAACTTGCATGACATCTTTTGTCCTACCCTCCCGTGGCAGCGGGGTCCTATTGGAAACTAAGGGATATTAAGGCCTCCTTTTAATAGAGAACCGGAACAAAGCATTAGCACATAGTGAATACATGAACTCCTCAAACTATGGTCATCACCGGGAGTGGTCCCAATTATTGTCACTTCGGGGTTGTCGGATCATAACACATAGTAGGTCACTATAGACTTGCAAGATAGGATCAAGAACTCACATATATTCATGAAAACATAATAGGTTCAGATCTGAAATCATGGCACTCGGGCCCTAGTGACAAGCATTAAGCATAGCAAAGTCATAGCAACATCAATCTCAGAACATAGTGGATACTAGGGATCAAACCCTAACAAAACTAACTCGATTACATGATAAATCTCATCCAACCCATCACCATCTAGCAAGCCTACGATGGAATTACTCACGCACGGTGGTGAGCATCATGAAATTGGTGGTGGAGGATGGTTGATGATGACGACGGCGACGGATCCCCCTCTCCGGAGCCCCGAACGGACTCCAGATCAGCCCTCCCGAGAGGTTTTAGGGCTTGGTTGCGGCTCTGTATCGTAAAACGCGATGATTTCTTCTCTCTGGTTTTTTCTCTCTAAAAGCAAATATATAGAGTTGGAGTTGGCGTCGGAGGGCATCCAGGGGGCCCATGAAGTAGGGGCGCACCCCCCTAGGGCGCGTCCCCCACCCTCGTGGACAGGGTGTGGGCCCCCTGGTCTTCATCTTTGGCAAGGATTTTTTTATTATTTTTTCTAAGATGTTCCGTGGAGTTTCAGGTCATTCCAAGAATATTTGTTTTCTGCACATAAAACAACACCATGGCAATTCTGCTGAAAACAGCGTCAGTCCGGGTTAGTTCCATTCAAATCATACAAGTTAGAGTCCAAAACAAGGGCAAAAGTGTTTGGAAAAGTAGATACGACGGAGACATATCAACTCCCCAAGCTTAAACCCTTGCTTGTCCTCAAGCAATTCAGTTGACAAACTGAAAGAAAGAAAGAAAAACTTTTACAAACTTTGTTTGCTCTTGTTGTTGTAACTATGTCAAGCCAGCATTCAAGTTTTTAGCATAGATCATAACTAACCACATTTGCAATAATTCTTAGGTCTCATAATTACTCATATCAATAACATGATCAACTAGCAAGCCATAATAATAAATCTCGGATGACAACACTTTCTCAAAACAATCATAATATGATATAACAAGATGGTATCTCGCTAGCCCTTTCTGAGACCGCAAAACATAAATGCGGAGCACCTTTAAAGATCAAGGATGGACTAGACATTGTAATTCATGGTAAAAGAGATCCAATCACAGTCACACCCAACATAGATTAATAGTGATGAATGCAAATGACAGTTGTGCTCTCCAGCTAGTGCTTTTTAATAAGAGTGTGATGACTCAACATAAAAGTAAATGGATAGGCCCTTCGCAGAGGGAAGCAGGGATTTGTAGAGGTGCCAGAGCTCGGTTTTGAAATAGAGATAAATTGTATTTTGAGCGGTATACTATCATTGTCAACATAACAACTAAGAGATGGCGATATCTTCCATGCTAAACACATTATAGGCGGTTCCCAAACAGAATGGTAAAGTTTATACTCCCCCTCCACCAACAAGCATCAATCCATGGCTTGCTCGAAACAATGAGTGCCTCCAACATACATCAGGTCCCAGGGGGAGTTTTGTTTGCAATTAATTTTGATTTAGCTTGCATAAAGCATGGGACTGGGCATCCCGGTGACCAGCCATTTTCTCGTGAGTGAGGAGCGGAGTCCACTCCTCTTGAGAATAACCCACCTAACACGGAAGATAAGGACAGCCTTGGTTGATACATGAGCTATTCGATCATACAAAAATAATGTTTATTTGAATGTTTAGAGTTTGGCACATACATATTTACTTGGAACGGCAGGTAGATACCGCATATAGGAAGGTATGGTGGACTCATGTAGAATAACTTTGGGGTTTAAGGGATTGGATGCACAAGCAGTATTCCCGCTTAGTACAAGTGAAGGCTAGCAAAAGACTAGGAAGCGACCAACTAGAGAGCGACAACAGCCATGTACATGCATTAAAATTATTAAACATTGGATGCAAGCATGAGTATGATATAATCCACCATGAACATAAATATCGTGAAAGCTATGTTGATTTTGTTTCAACTACATGCGTGAACATGCGCCAAGTCAAGTCACTTAAATCATTCAAAGGAGGATACCACCCCATCATACCACATCATAATCATCGCAATAGCATGTTGGTCACACAAGGTAAATCATTATAACTCATAGCTAATCAAGCATGGCACAAGCAACTACGATCTCTAATTGTCATTGCAAACATGTTTATTCATAATA
Organism: Triticum dicoccoides; assembly: GCF_002162155.2. Lineage (NCBI taxonomy): Eukaryota > Viridiplantae > Streptophyta > Magnoliopsida > Poales > Poaceae > Triticum > Triticum dicoccoides. Next base: position 422,783,332 of record NC_041390.1, on the reverse strand, counting down.
AGCTGAATCAAGAACGAGGGACTCATCATATTTACAAAAACAAAAGAGGTCGAGTTCATACCAGCTTTTCTCATCTCAGTCAGTCCATCATATATCATCATAATTGCCTTTCACTTGCACGACCGAACGGTGTGAATAATAATAAGAGTGCACGTGCATTGGACTAAGCTGGAATCTGCGAGCATTCAATAAACAGGAGAAGACAAGGCAATATGGGCTCTTGGTTAAATCAACAATAATGCATATAAGAGCCACTTCAATAATTTAATTATGGTCTTCTCCTACTGACCCCCAAAGAAAAGAAAAGAAATAAAACCATTTACACGGGAAAGCTCCCAACAAGCAAAAGAAGAACGGAAAATATTTTTGGGTTTTCTTTTTAATTATTACTACTACAGCAGAAAAATAAACTACTACTAATTTTTTTGGTTTTTCTTAAGGTTTAACAAACACACAAGAAGAAAGCAGGAAAAAGAAAATAAACTAGCATGGATATTACAGTGAAAGAGTATGAGCACCGACATCTAGCAACGAGTGCGTGTGAACATAAATGTAATGTCGGCGAGAAATACGTACTCCCCCAAGCTTAGGCTTTTGGCCTAAGTTGGTCTACGGCCACGGTTGGCCTGGCTGATATCCATAATAATAGTTGTTGGGTTCGTACTGTGATGAGGAAGAAGAAGGCTCCGATTGCCACTGGCTGGCAATCATCTCCGGATCCCACTGATAGTTAGACTGCCGTGAAGGATCAAACTGTGGTTCCGGTTCTGGCTCCTCGACTAGTGCAGGGTTCCGGTAGGCGTGAATAGCCATCAACGGAACAAGGTATGTGCCTACAGTCAAATCAAACAAAGAAGGAGCAGGCAGGATAATAGTCTCAGGATGATGTTTGTTAAAGAACAATTGATATTTAAGCTCTCCCGCCCTATTCTTAACAATAAAATCATGTGCCACCATACTTTTATGATCTAGATAAACACGGGGCAGCACCTTTTCTTCCTTCTCAGCATGCCTAATAGGTATGTTAAAATGTACGGCTAGGCGTGTAGCATAGATGCCTCCAAAGATGGGGCCTTTGGTACGGTTCATACTTAACCGTCTAGCAATAATACCGCCCATACTAAAAGTGTTGTCACTGTATAAACCGTGGAGCGGAATAATTATATCAGGGATACTAAGGTTTCCACAGTTTTCGCGTCCAATTAAACAACGACTAGCAAATAATGCAAAGTAACGTAAAACAGGAAAATGTATGCTAGTGATTCGTGCATCGAAAATCTTCCTAGTTTCTCCTACAGTGATAGTATCAATAAACCCAACCACATCATCATGATGTGGTTCTTCTGTCTTGCCCTCAAGAGGGAATAAACAAATCCGATAAAAATCATAAAGTGACATCTCCTTGTGCTCATCATATAAATGAAACTCCACCGTAGGTGGTGAGTTCCTAGAATGAAAATGAAAGTTTTGCACAAAGGTATTTGTGAGTAAGAGATACTGATCGCATTGGTCATGGAGGAAAGCGGTGAGGCCTGCATTGTGAGCCAATTCATGAAAATCTTCATAGATACGGTTGCTCTCAAGAAATCATCAGAAGGCCATTGACATGCCCGAATCTCCATGGTGCGCGGCAAATTATACTTAGGCTTCGGTGCCTTTTTCTTCGAGCTTTCGCTCGATGATCCCCTCAATAATCTCCTCATCATTTTCTGAAAAATTCTGAAATTTTTAGTAACTTCAAAATAAAAGTAAACCAAATTCAATAATAGTGATAGCAACTACTCCTACAAGTGCCTAGGGCCTATATCATGCATCAAAACTACCTTTGACCATATAAATTTGGCATGCAAGCTCAAGAACAGGGTCACCTAAGAAGCAAAAATTTGCAAAAAATAAAGCACTAGAACAAAAACTAATTGAACCAATGGAGGAGTCACATACCAAGGAACACTCTCCCCAAGCAGTTTTGAGAGAGGTGCTTTGAGCAAGGAGATCAAAAATCACAGCAAAAATGGCTGGAACTCGTGCTTAAGTTGGTTTTTCGGGATTGTGTGAGACAGAGAAAGAAGATGGGTTTTGGGATAAGTGGAGGAGGTCCACCATGGGCCCACGAGGCAGGGGGCGCGCCCTAGAGGGGGGGGCGCCCACCACCCTCGTGGCCAGGTGGCAGCTCCTCCCGCGGTAATTTTTGCATAGGAAATCCTCAAATATTCCCAAAAAATCATATTAAATTGGCATGGCATTCTGAGGACTTTTATTTTCGGGATATTTTTATATTGCACAGATAAGTCAAGCAACAGGTAGAAAAATACTATTTTTACTTTATTTCTACTAATTAACAGAAAATATAAAGGGTACAGAAGGTTGTGCTTCTAGTTTCATCCATCTCATGCTCATCAAAAAGAATCCACTAACAAGGTTGATCAAGTATTGTTAACAAACTCATTCCGATAATCATGAAACCGGAGAAATTTCGAATAACACTAAGTTACCTCAATGGGGATATGCACATCCCCAATAATAAGTATATCATATTTCTTTTTGACAGTAGGAAGAGGAAATTCAAAACCTCCAATTATAATCGATGGAATTTTTCCAATGGAGTTGATACTATGAACTTGAGGTTGTTTCCTTGGAAAGTGTACCTCCTCATTACCATTAACATGAAAAGTGACATTGCCTTTGTTGCAATCAATAACAGCCCCTGCAGTATTAAAAAAAGGTCTTCCAAGAATAATAGACATACTATCATCCTCGGGAATATCAAGAATAACAAAGTCCGTTAAAATAGTAACGTTTGCAACCACAACAGGCACATCCTCACAGATACCGAGCGGAATAGCAGTTGATTTATCAGCCATTTGCAAAGATATTTCAATAGGTGTCATCTTATTCAAGTCAAGTCTACGATATAAAGAGAGAGGCATAACACTAACACCGGCTCCAAGATCACATAAAGCAATTTTAATATAATTTCTTTTAATGGAGCAAGGTATAGTAGGTACTCCGGGATCTCCAAGTTACTTTGGTATTCCACCCTTAAAAGTATAATTAGCAAGCATGGTGGAAATCTCAGCTTCCGGTATCTTTCTTTTATTAGTAATGATATCCTTCATATATTTAGCATAAGGATTTGTTTTGAGCACATCAGTTAATCGCATACGCAAAAAGATAGGCCTAATCATTTTAGCAAAGTGCTCAAAATCCTCATCATCCTTTTTCTTGGATGGTTTTGGAGGAAAAGGCATGGGTTTCTGAACCCAAGGTTCCCTTTCTTTACCATGTTTCCTAGCAACAAAGTCTCTTTTATCATAACGTTGATTCTTTGATTGTGGGTTATCAAGATCAATAGCAGGTTCAATTTCTACATCATTATCATTACTAGGTTGAGCATCATCATGAACATCATCAATAATATTTTCATTAGGTTCATGTTCATTACCAGATTGTGCTTCAGCATCAGACATAGAGATATAATTTGTATTATCAGGTGGTTCAGCAATAGGTTCACTAGAAGTTTGCACAGTTCTATCATTTTTCTTCTTCTTCTTTTTAGAAGAACTAGGAACATCAAATATTATTTCTTTGAGAATCTTGCTCGATTCTCATAGGGTGGCCTTCAGGATACAAAGGTTCCTGAGTCATTCTACCAATTCTAGTAGCCACTCTAATAACATAATCATTTTTCTTACTATTCATTTCATCAAGCACTTCTTTTTGAGCCTTAAGTACTTGTTCTACATGAGTGGTAACATAGAAGCATGTTTGCCAACAAGTTTAAGTTCACCTTTAATATTAGCCATATAATCACCCAAGCGTCTAATCATATAAGCATTTTATTTTAATTGTCTACCAAAATAAGCATTGAAGTCGTCTTGCTTAAACATAAAATTATCAAACTCATCCAAGCATTGGCTAGCAATTTTAGGAGGGACTTCAGCTTTATCATACCTATAGAGAGAATTTACCTTTACTACCTGTGTCGGGATATCGAGATCAGGAGGTTCTTCAATAAATAAAGAATTGGGATCATATGTTTCTTCAATAGGAGGTATATTAAGACCATGTATTTCTTCAATAGGAGGTAAATTCTTAACATCTTCAGCTTTAATACCTTTTTCTTTCATAGATTTCTTTGCCTCTTGCATATCTTCTGGACTGAGGAATAGAACACCTCTCTTCTTCGGAGTTGGTTTAAGAATAGGCTCAGTAATTGGAGCAGGAGTTGGCTCAGGAGGTGCCCAATTATTTTCATTTTTCAACATATTATTCAATAAAATTTCAGCTTCATCCGGTGTTCTTTCCTTGAAAAGAGAACCAGCACAACTATCCAGGTAATCTCTGGAAGCATCGGTTAGTCCATTATAAAAGATATCAAGTATTTTGGGTTTCTTAAGAGGGTGATCAGGCAAAGCATTAAGTAACTTGAGAAGCCTCCCCCAAGCTTGTGGGAGACTCTCTTCTTTAATCTGCACGAAGTTGTATATTTCCCTCAAAGCAGCTTGTTTCTTATGAGCAGGGAAATATTTAGCAGAGAAGTAATAAATCATATCCTGGGGACTACGCACACAACCAGGATCAAGAGAATTAAACCATATCTTAGCATCACCCTTTAATGAGAACGGAAATATTTTGAGTATATAAAAGTAACGCGATCTCTCATCATTAGTGAACAGGGCAGCTATATCATTTAACTTAGTAAGATGTGCCACAACAGTTTCAGATTCATAGCCATAAAACAGATAAGATTCCACCAAAGTAATTATATCAGGATCAACAGAGAATTCATAATCCTTATCAGGAACACAAATAGGTGAAGTAGCAAAAGCAGGGTCGGGTTTCATTTTATCTCTAAGTGATTCTTTGTTCCATTTAACTAATAACCTCTTAAGCTCATATCTATCTCTGCAAGCTAAAATAGCGGCAGAAGATTCCATATCAAAAAGATAACCCTCAGGGATAACAGGCATATTTTCATCATCACTATCATCATCGTATTCAGATTCAATAATTTCTTTTTCTCTAGCCCTAGCAATTTGTTCATCAAGAAATTCACCAAGGGGCACAGTAGTATCAGGCATAGAAGCAGTTTCATCATAAGTATCATGCATAGCTTTAGTGGCTTCATCAATAACATGCAACATATCAAAACGAATAGCTGAAGCAGGTGTAGGTGTTGCAAACATACTCATAACAGAAGGTGAATCAAGTGCAGAGCTAGATGGCAGTTCCTTACCTGCCCTCGTAGTTGAGGGATAGATCTTGGTTTTTGGATCTCTCAAGTTCTTCATAGTGATAAGCAGATATAAATCCCAAGTGACTCAAAGAATAGAGCTATGCTCCCCGGCAACGGCACCAGAAATTTGTCTTGATAACCCACAAGTATAGGGGATCGCAACAGCTTTCGAGGGTAGAGTTCAACCCAAATTTATTGATTCGACACAAGGGGAGCCAAAGAATATTCTCAAGTATTAGCAGCTGAGTTATCAATTCAACCACACCTGGAAACTTAGTATCTGCAGCAAAGTGTTTAGTAGCACAGTAATATGATAGTGGTGGTAGCGGCAACAAAAGTAAAGACAGCAAAAGTAATGTTTTTGGTATTTTGTAGTGATTGTAACAGTAGCAGCGGGAAAGTAAATAAGCGTAAACCAGTATATGGAAAACTCATAGGCACCGGATCAGTGATGGATAATTATGCCGAATGCGGTTCATCATGTAACAGTCATAACATAGGGTGCCACAGAACTAGCTCCAATTCATCAATGTAATGTAGGCATGTATTCCGTATATAGTCATACGTGCTTATGGAAAAGAACTTGCATGACATCTTTTGTCCTACCCTCCCATGGCAGCGGGTCCTATTGGAAACTAAGGGATATTAAGGCCTCCTTTTAATAGAGAACCGAAACAAAGCATTAGCACATAGTGAATACATGAACTCCTCAAACTATGGTCATCACCGGGAGTGGTCCCTATTATTGTCACTTCGGGGTTGCCGGATCATAACACATAATAGGTCACTATAGACTTGCAAGATAGGATCAAGAACACACATATATTCATGAAAACATAATAGGTTCAGATCTGAAATCATGGCACTCGGGCCCTAGTGACAAGCATTAAGCATAGCAAAGTCATAGCAACATCAATCTTAGAACATAGTGGATACTAGGGATCAAACCCTAACAAAACTAACTCGGTTACATGATAAATCTCATCCAACCCATCACCGTCCAGCAAGTCTACGATGGAATTACTCATGCACAGCGGTGAGCATCATGAAATTGGTGATGGAGGATGGTTGATGATGATGACGACGACGAATCCCCCTCTCCGGAGCCCCGAACGGGCTCCAGATCAGCCCTCCCGAGAGGTTTTAGGGCTTGGCGGCGGCTCCGTATCGTAAAACGTGATGATTTCTTCTCTCTGGTTTTTTCTTCGAAAGCAAATATATAGAGTTGGAGTTGGGGTCGGAGGGCATCCAGGGGGCCCACGAGGTAGGGGGCGCACCCTAGGGGGGCGCCCCCCACCCTCGTGGAGAGGGTGTGGGCCCCCTGGTCTTCATCTTTGGCGAGGATCTTTTATTATTTTTTCTAAGATGTTCCGTGGAGTTTCAGGTCATTCCGAGAATATTTGTTTTCTGCACATAAAACAACACCATGGCAATTCTGCTGAAAACAGCGTCAGTCCGGGTTAGTTCCATTCAAATCCTACAAGTTAGAGTCCAAAACAAGGGCAAAAGTGTTTGGAAAAGTAGATACGACGGAGACGTATCAAGGAGCAAGTGGTTCGGCAGCTCAAGAGGTTGGTCTTGGTGACATTTCGGTGGTCTTTGGTATGGATCGAGGACCAGCTTGACAAGGTTGACTTCCCGACCAAGGTTGACCTCAAGAGGCTTCTTGAGTTCAGTATGTGTGGAATACTAGGCAGTCCTTCCCGACCAAGGGTAAAGGTGATGATGACAAGGCTGACGGTGGTGACGGACAAGTTTCTGGGTCGTGTGGGAAGGTGATGAACCACGATAAATGTGGGGATCGGCCTTCCTCCACCGGCCGAACAAGTGAGTCGTTTGAGACACCATGAGTAAGGGGACATCACCTTCTTCAACGCGCATGTCAGGGCTTCGATTCAGATCCTTTGAGGCGGCCTTGACGCCATGCCGCCTCTAGGGGGGCCAACTCGAGATAGGTTATCCGACGGAGCAGGAACTACCACTGCTTTCCCATGTGCGCGTGCTCATGACTGCAAGGGGTGACGGACAAGTTTCTCCTTCATCAGTGACTAGAGGATGGAGCCCAATACGGGCAGCCTTAGCTCTCTCACCTTCTTCAACATCGACTGCTTTATCACCGACACCATGTGAGGGGGCCACGGCTACGCCTCCGGTGTCACCGGTGGTGATGACCACTATGGAGCATGCAACAGCTCCGCCACTAGTGCTAGCTAGGGAGCCTCTCATTCGGATTTATGAGTCCGACCAACGCGGCCCCATCTTGGCGACAGGAGTTCCCAAGGCACCGATCGAGATGCCTTCAAGTGGATGGTCGACGATCAGGCATTCTGTGGAGGAGGTGGTGACCTTTGGAGGGATCCCAAACCCAATGTCCGGCAATAGATGGATAAGTCTGTGTATTTAGGCTCAACCAGGTGTTGACGACCTGCAGCTGGGGCGTGCCATGTGGGCGGCCACATTACAAGACATCAAGTCTACTACAGGTATGTTAGTCAATACTAGTTTTTCAGTTCTGCATTTCACCAAAAATGATATAGTTAATAGGGCTAATATTCTTAGGGTCTCTTTCAAGGCGAACAGTCGTGAAGTTGCCACTTTGATTAATGAGTTACTTGATCTAGAGGCAGATAGAGCTATGGATATGCTTAAAAATATTGTGACGGTTAAACCTATTGGAGAGAGTGAGATAAATGTGTTGGGTGTTCGCGATATGGAATACATGTGCGAAGATCTGGTACCCAGTAGTATTTTGGATACAGATACCTTGTAGGTAGAGGAGCATGCAGCTCCTCTACAACCAGCCAAGGGTTTAGGTAATCATCTCAGTCATGCGGACTATGAGGTCGCGCTGGATAAGCCCAAATGCACACGGAATAGGAAGGTATACGGCCTTTCTGCTATGTGTCAGTGTGCTAGAATTAAATTCAAACAAAAATTTCATGATGATTCATGAAAGGAATATTTTGGAATAGCATAGGTCTTGCGGACTTGGCTAATCCTAGGTTTTTGGCGGAGGCTTCGAAGGATTATAAGCTTGATTTTATTGTGTTGCTTGAGACAGGGCATGATAACTTCACTTCATAGTTTCATAGGACTATTTCTGGTGATTTGGATTTTGATTGGCATTGTTTACCACCCTGAGGAATGTCTAGCGCGAGTTTGCTCGGGGTCAACTGTGAATCTCTTGCGGTCATAAACGTGTTTATAGGTTATTATGCCGTCAAATTTCATGTGTGGTCAAAAGTGGACTGCTTCAGGTGGGCACTGGTTACTGTGTATGGGGCGGCACAACCAGAGTTCAAATCTGATTTCCTAGTGGACCTGGTTAGGTTTGCGAGGGAGGAGGGAGATTACCCATATTAGTCAGGGAGACTTCAACACTATTAGAGGGAGAGAAGAAAAGAATAACCATAACTTTGATGGGAGATGGTCATTCATGTTTAAAACTATCATCGAGAGTCTTGACCTAAGAGAGATGGACCTTACGGGCAGGCAATACACTTGGGAAAATAATTTAGAGAATCCAACGTATGAGAAGTTCGACAATGTGCTAACCAATATAGACCATGTGCTAACCAATACAGAATTGGAGCAAAAGTCCCCCTTGGTAATAGTGCGTGCGTTACAAAGAGGAATTTCTGATCACACACACTACTTGTTGATTCCGAGAAGGCAGTTCACTGCGGCAAAAAAGATATCTTCTCTTTTGAAACTTTGTGGTTCAAGAGAGAGGACTTCCTACATTTGATAGCCAAGAAATGGGGCTCAGAGCAGAGGGGAGATTCAAATGTTGACAGATGGCAATTTAAGATCAGCCATCTCCGACAGTTCTTGAGGGGTTGGGCTAAGCACGATAGTGGTATATATAAGCAGCAAAAATAGAGGTTTCTGAATATCATTAATGATCTCAATTTAAAAGCTGAGACTAACACTAGTAGAAAACAGGGCTTTGGTCCAGGCCGAGGTGGCCCATTAGTCCCGGTTCAGTCTAGAACCGGGACCCATGGGGCCATTTGTCCCGGTTCGTGAGGCCAGGGGCCTGCCAGGCCTCGTGGGGGCATGGGTCCCGGTTCGTCATGCCCCTTTGGTCCCGGTTGGTGGGACGAACCGGGACCAATGGACCTCGCTCCTGGCCCACCACCATTGGTCCCGGTTGGTGGCTTGAACCAGGACCACGGGCTTCCCTTTAGTCCCGGTTCATGCCACGAACCGGGACCAATGAGGTGCCTATATATACCCCTCGCCCGCGAGCAGAGCAACCCAGTGCTCTGTTTTTCTCTGGCCGGCGAGGGGAGGGCTTTGTGGTGCTCTAGCTCACCTCCTATGCACATGAGGTGTTCAATGAAATTCCCGAGCCACACTAGTTAAGCTTTCTCCTCCCGAAGCTCGACGTCAAAGCTCCATTTTCCTCAAGATTTGTCTAGGTTTAGCGGCCCGTCATGTCCCACTCCCGTCTTCACCGCCGCCGATCGCCCGCACCGATCTCGTCACCGGCACCACCGTGGTGAGCCTCTTATTCTTATCTTCTTTCTGAAAGAAAAAATTCTTACTTTAGCTAGATAGATACTTGTCTAATTTTCTTACTTTTATTATTGCTTGTTATTATATAGTGCAATGGTTTTGGTATCCGCCCCCGTCGGCCCTCGTCCTGGCTATGATTCGGATGTGGTATATATTATCTTTTTATAACTATTTGGTTCATTTATTGTTTATGACAATTATGCCGATCAACGTGACATAGATTTTATTTATCTAGGAGGTAGTTGAACCGGAAATTCCAACCGACCCAATTGTCGAGAGGTTAAATTTAGTTGAAGAAGAAAACAATTACTTGAAGGAAAAAATAAAAAAAATGAGGAGGAGGAGATGATATTGGAGTTGCATGTTGCGGATGTCGTCGATGATCACAAGATCAAGATGGACGCAATGTGGTTGAAGATGAGAAAGATTAGAAAATATGCCATTCATATCGAGGCTTGGTATCATTATGCCGTTGGATCAATTGTTACCTTGGTTGCGATTATGATCGCATTTGTTTTCGCATTGAAATGTTTTACATAGTTTCAATGTATGGTTTAATTAATTAGATGCTCTTGAGAGCTATAGTTGTTAGATGAGAACTATGTATGTACTTTGGTTTTAATGTGATGATGAACTTCCATTAATTTGGTCACTTAATTATCTATTCATGATGTTCTGTAATGGTTTTTGACACACTTAATTATATATAATGCACGTAGATGAACCGGCAATGGATGTATGGTGGCAGACACACCTCCGAGTACATTAAGGGCGTGCATGATTTTCTCGAAGTGGCTGAGGCAAACAAGCAGAATGGTTTTATGTGTTGGCCATGCCCTAAATGTGGGAATACGAAGTCTTACTCTGACCAGAAAATCCTTCACACCCACCTGCTTTACAATGGTTTCATGCCACACTATAATGTTTGGACGAGGCACGGAGAAATAGGGGTTATTATGGAAGACGGTGAAGAAGAAGAGGACGATGACAACTATGTGCCCCCTGAATACCGTGATGCTGCAACGGGGGAAGCTGCTGAAGATCAAGAGGAACCAGACGATGTGCCCAATGCTGCTGCAATGGGGGAAGCTGCTGAAGATCATGAGGAACCAGGCGATGTGCCCGATGATGATGATCTCCGTCGGGTCATTGTCGATGCAAGGACGCAATGCGAAAGTCAAAAGGAGAAGCTGAAGTTCGATCGCATGTTAGAGGATCACAAAAAAGGGTTGTACCCCAATTGAGAAGATGGCAACACAAAGCTCGGTACCGTACTGGAATTGTTGAAGTGGAAGGCAGAGAATGCTGTGCCTGACAAAGGATTTGAGAAGCTACTGAAAATATTGAAGAAGAAGCTTCCAAAGGATAACCAATTGCCCGATAGTACATACACAGCAAAGAAGGTCGTATGCCCTCTAGGATTGGAGGTGCGGAAGATACATGAATGCCCTAATGGCTGCATCCTCTACCGCGGTGCGTACAAGGATCTGAACGCATGCCCGTTATGTGGTGCATTGCGGTATAAGATCAGACAAGATGACCCTGATGATGTTGACGGCGAGCCCCCCAGGAAGAGGGTTCCTGCGAAGGTGATGTGGTATGCTCCTATAATACCACGGTTGAAATGTCTGTTCAGAAACGAAGAGCATGCCAAGTTGATGTGATGGCACAGTGAGGACCGTAAGAAAGACGGGAAGTTGAGAGCACCAGCTGACGGGTCGAAGTGGAGAAAAATCGAGAGAAAGTACTAGCATGAGTTTGCAAGTGACCCAAAGAATGTATGGTTTGGTTTAATCGTAGATGGCATTAATCCTTTCGGGGAGCAGAGCAGCAATCACAGCACCTGGCCCGTGACTCTATGTATGTATAACCTTCCTCCTTGGATGTGCATGAAGCGGAAGTTCATTATGATGCCGATTCTCATCCAAGGCCCTAAGCAACCCGGCAACGACATTGATGTGTTCCTAAGGCCATTAGTTGAAGAACTTTTACAGTTGTGGAATGGAAACGGTGTACGTACGTGGGATGAGCACAAACAGGAGGAATTTAACCTGCACGCGTTGTTGTTTGTAACCATCAACGATTGGCCCGCTCTTAGTAACCTTTCAGGACAGACAAACAAGGGATACCACGCATGCACGCACTGTTTAGAAGAAACTGAAAGTATATACCTGGACAAATGCAGGAAGAATGTGTACCTGGGCCATCGTCGATTTCTTCCAACCAACCATCAATGTCGAAAGAAAGGCAAGCATTTCAAAGGCAAGGCAGATCACCGAAAGAAGCCCGCCATGCGTACCGGTGATCACGTACTTGCTATGGTCAATGATTTACACATAATCTTTGGAAAGGGTCCCGGCGGACTAGCTGTTCTGAATGACGCTGAGGGACACGCACCCATGTGGAAGAAGAAATCTATATTTTGGGACCTATCCTACTGGAAAGACCTAGAGGTCCGCTCTTCAATCGACGTGATGCACGTGACGAAGAACCTTTGCGTGAACCTGCTACGCTTCTTGGCCGTGTATGGGAAGACAAAAGATACACCTGAGGCACGGGAGGACCTGCAACGTTTGCACGAAAAAGACGGCATGCCTCCGAAGCAGTATAAAGGTCCTGCCAGCTATGCTCTTACGAAAGAAGAGAAAGAAATCTTATTTGAATGCCTGCTCAGTATGAAGGTCACGACTGGCTTCTCGTCGAATATAAAGGGAATAATAAATATGCAAGAGCAAAAGTTACAGAACCTAAAATCTCATGACTACCACGTGATTATGACGCAATTGCTTCCGGTTGCATTGAGGGGGCTTCTACCGGAAAACGCCTGATTAGCCATTGTGAAGCTATGTGCATTCCTCAATGCAATCTCTCAGAAGGTGATCGATCCAGAAATCGTACCAAGGCTAAGGAGTGATGTGGCGCAATGTCTTGTCAGTTTCGAGCTGGTGTTCCCACCATCCTTCTTCAATATCATGACGCACATCCTAGTTCATCTAGTCGACAAGATTGTCATTCTGGGGCCTGTATTTCTACACAATATGTTCCCCTTTGAGAGGTTCATGGGAGTCCTAAAGAAATATGTCTGTAACCGCGCTAGGACAGAAGGAAGCATCTCCCTGGGCCATCAAACAGAGGATGTCATTGGGTTTTGTGTTGACTTCATTCCTGGCCTGAAGAAGATAGGTCTCCCTAAATCGTGGTATGAGGGGAGACTGGCTGGAAAAGGCACGCTGGGAGGGGCCTCAATAATATGCAGGGACGGATATTCTTAGTCTCAAACACACTACACAGTTCTACAGAACTCTACCTTGGTGACCCCGTATGTCAATGAACACAAGAACAGTCTGCGCTCCAAACACCCAGAGCAGTGCGACGACTGGATACATGTGAACACATCAGGACTTTTAGCAGTTGGTTGGAAACACGTCTCAGAGGTGACAACACTGTTTGTGATGAGCTGTACTTGTTGTCCAGGGGACCATTGACTATATTGACTTACAAAGGATACGAGATAAATGGGAATACATTTTACACGATCGCCCAAGATCAAAAGAGCACCAACCAAAACAGCGATGTCTGCTTTGATGCAGCAACCGACAGGGGAAAGGACACATATTATGGTTACATAGTGGACATATGGGAACTTGACTACGGACATGATTTTAAGGCCCTTTGTTTAAGTGCAAATGGGTCAATCTGTCAGGAGGCGGGGTACAGGTAGACCCACAGTACGAAATGACAACAGTGGATCTCAACCAAAACAGCCAATGATGTGGCACAGGTTATCTATGTGAAGGACATGTCTACCAAACCGAGAAAAAGAAAAGATAAGGAAGCGAATACATCATACGATGAGCCAAAGCGCCACATAGTTCTTTCAGGAAAAAGGGACATCGTGGGAGTGAAGGGCAAGTCATACATGTCTGAAGATTATAAAAAGTTTCATGAAATTCCTCCCTTCAAAGTCAAGGCTGACCCAAGCATCCTAATAAACGATGAAAATTATCCATGGTTACAGCGCAATAAGCAAATAACACAAGTGAAGAAAAACTGAAGACTTTCTCCCGCAACTATTATGATGATACCATGCCAACTTTGTAATAGACGAGTATGATACCATTGTCCGTTTTGTACATGCGCATGCATTGTGGGTGAAATTATGATATCATGCCAACTCTCAACTTTTTCAGAGTTCATTTGGAATGCTTTAATGTCTTATGGTTCGGCCCTCGTAATACCATTACTCAAATTTTAACTATTCAAATTTGAAAACTAAAGGTACTAACAGAAAGTTTATAATTTTTTTCTAAAACTAATGGCACTAACAGAAAGTTTATAATTTTTCTGACCTAAAAGCAAAAAGAATTAAAAAATAAAGCAAAAAATAAAAGAAATAAACAAAAAAACAAAAAAAACTGAAGAAAAAAACTATTTTTATAGTAAAGTTAATCACAAACTTGTGATTCACACAAATTTCAAACAATTCAAATTTTAACTATTCAAATTTGAAAACTAATGGCACTAACAGAAAGTTTAT
>NC_041390.1:422766465-422768678 GCF_002162155.2 Triticum dicoccoides | reverse complement strand
ATACCAACTTTTAACTATTCAAATTTGAAAACTAATGGCACTAACAGAAAGTTTATAATTTTTCTAAAACTAATGGCACCAACAAAAAGTTTATAATTTTGCTGACCTAAAAGAAAAAAGAATTAAAAAGCAAAAAACAAAGAAAATAAATAATGCAAAAAACAAAACAAAAAATGGAAAAAAAAACTATTTGTATAGTAAAGTTAATCACAAACTTGTGATTCACACAAATTTCAAAGAATTCAACTTTTGACTATTCCAATTTGAAAACTAATGGCACTAACAGAAAGTTTACAATTTTTCTGACCTAAAAGCAAAAATAATTAAAAAATAAAGCAAGAAACAAAATAAAATAAATAATGCAAAAAAACAAAAAACTGGAAACAAAAATTAAAAAAACTGCCACCTATTGGGCCACCACGGCCTGAATACGACTAGAAACCCAACCTGAGCCAGGATTCAGACCCGCAGAAGGCCCAATAGGCCCACCGACAGCATAGTGTGAGATTAGGCCCGTAAGCCCGCATTTGAGAAGAGCTCGAGAGGGCAGCCGCAGTGGGGATTATAAACCACTCCGAGCCCCTCTCAACTAGCAAGGTGGGACTAAACTTTTGGCCGCGGGCAGCGCAAGGCCTTTGGTCCCGGTTGGTACCACCAATCGGGACTAAAGGGGGCATTGGTCCCGGTTCGTGGCACCAACCGGGACCAATGCTCCTCGCCCCTGGCCCATGACCATTAGTCCTGGTTTGTGCCACAAACCGGGACTAAAGGATTGGTCCTCGTTGCGGGCAGAGTTTAGTCCCACCTCGCCAAGCGAAGGGGGATCACACCAGTTTATAAGCCCTTCTCTCTCTGCCTTGTTGAGCTCCTCTCAAAGTGAAAATAGATGCCCTTAAAGAGAAAAGTTTAACCTAAATTCAGAATGAGTTTCTCTGAAATTCATAGAAATTTACTATGAATTTAGGTTGAATTTTCTCTATAAGCGCATCTATTCTTATTTTTTTAGTAAGTTAATCACAAACTTGTGATTCACACAAATTTCAAAGAATTCAAATTTTAACTATTCAAATTTGAAAACTAATGGCACTAACAGAAAGTTTGTAATTTTTCTAAAACTAATGGCACTAACAGAAAGTTTATAATTTTGCTAACCTAAAAGCAAAATGAATTAAAAATTAAAGAAAAAACAAAAGAAAATAAATAATGCAAAAAACAAAACAAAAAACAGGAAAAAAACATTTTTTTATAGTAAAGTTAATCACAAACTTGTGATTCACACAAATTTCAAACAATTCAAATTTTAACTATTCAAATTTGAAAACTAATGGCACTAACAGAAAGTTTATAATTTTGCTGACCTAAAAGAAAAAAGAATTAAAAAATAAAGCAAAAAACAAAATAAAATAAATAATGCAGAAAACAAAACAAAAAAACTGGAAAAAAACTATTTTTCTAGTAAAGTTAATCATAAACTTGTGATTCACATAAATTTCAAAGAATTCAAATTTTAACTATTCAAATTTGAAAACTAATGGCACTAACAAAAAGTTTATAATTTTTCTAAAACTAAAAGAAAAAACAATAAAAAATAAAGCAAGAATCAAAATAAAATAAATAATTCAAAAAACAAAACAAATACCGGAAAAAATAAAAATGCCACCTGTTGGGCCACACGGCTTGCATACGACTAGAAACTCATGTGTACATGGGCCAGGATGCAGGCCCGCAGGCCCAATAGGCCCAACAAGGCAGTGACAAGGGTACTGCCTGCATATTAGAGAGGAGCTCAGCACCTGAGCCGCAATGCAGCTTATAACAGGTGCTGAGCTCTCTCAGCTAGCGAGGTGGGACTAAACTTCCCACCGCACCGTGCCAACGCAAGGCCATTGCACCCGGTTCGTGCCACGAACCGAGACCAATGCACCCCTTTAGTCCCGGTTGGTGGCACCAACCGGGACTAAAGGGGGGCATTGGTCCCGGTTCATGCCACGAACTGGGACCAAAGCCTTTTCTATATAAGCAACACTTGGGAAATTTTCAGATTTCCCTCGCCAGTTGCCCCCGACGACACCGATCGACCTCCTCGACGACGCCAGGCAGCCCGTGCTCGCCGTCGCCGCCCGCTCCTCGTCACCGTCGTCCTGCGCCCCTCGTCGTCGTCGCCCTGCCCCTGCCCCGTCCCGCCCCCGCGCACCTGCGCCCTCGCCACCCCC
>NC_041390.1:422758973-422765817 GCF_002162155.2 Triticum dicoccoides | reverse complement strand
AGCCGCCGCCCCGGCTCTGTATTTTTATTTTTATTAGTTTAATTTCTTTGTTCATATATATATATATATATATATATAATGTATATGCGTATGTACACTAGTGCAGAACCGGGCAATAGCACCGGTTCGTAAGGCCCTTTAGTGCCGGTTCGGTAACCGGCACTAAATTGTGGGCACTAAAGCCCCCCCCCCCTTTAGGACCGGTTCAGCATGAACCGGTGCTAAAGGGCAACCACGTGGCCCGAGCCAGCTCCGTGGGCACGTAGGACATTAGTACCAGTTGGTAACACCAACCGGTACTAAATGTTTGGGTGTGTTTTGGTTTTATTTTTTATTTTTACTTTAATTTTGTGTTTTCAATTTAATTTAGTGATTGTTTTACATTATAATGAGTTGTTAAATCATTAGGTGAATGTACCACAGATTAGTTTGACTGGATGCGTGGATCCTAGCTAAGTCATCAAGTATATGTCATATCCATATTATATATACTTGATCACCTAATTAAGTGATCGAGGTAATATGGATATGGCATATACTTGATCACTTAGCTAGAATCCATCCAGTTGAAACTAATATGCAGTTTCTTTCATAAATGATATAATAACTCATCATCATCATATTAATATAAAAACTCTTGCATCATATATATCATCACCAACAACAGTTTTCATAGCAAAGATATCATCGAGTTCAACATGGTAATAATATTATAAGCGTTCATAACACCACAAAAGCAAATCACTCTTTGAGATTAAGTTCAGGACGAAGAACACAGACATGAGAGGACAAGTACTAAGAGCATGAACTAGCTAATTAATCACTCCTTCTGCTCTCTCTCAGGTAAAATAGCATAGAACATGTATAGATTTGCTGATTCATCATATTGGAGCATGCAGATGAACCTGTCTCCGAATCGTGGGTTGCGCTTCTTATTGCTGCCCCTAGTACTTCTCTGTGATCGTTCACAATTTTGCTCCAGTCTTTTACTATTAAGCATTCCTCACTATTAGAAATCTTGAATGCAGTAAAGTGCATTGTAGGATATCTTGGCCGTAAGCTAACAATATTCATGGTACCTTTAGTCTCGATCCAATCAGGCACAACATTCATCGGGAGTCCCTGTTGAACAACATCGTATAGTAACATACTTAGCAATGAAGTTTAGCTTAAAAAATAATGTATGCAAAAGATGCACTGAGGAAAAATAGTAGAAATCTTACCATCTTTCCTAAATATATGTGACCATAGTTTAGTACGAACACTATTGGTCACATGTTTTGAGTACTAACATTTCTAAGTGCAGGAAAGAAATTTGTCTTGACAGCATCAAGATCCTCAAGCCAAAGGATAGGCAAGGGGGGAAGGGAGATCAAACCCAGTTAGGCGTACAACTAGGAACCAAAAGAGATGGAGGGGATATGGAGGTAGATGGAGTTGAAGGAGAAGCTGCTAAGAAAGCAAAGAGGATAGGAGAGGACACCTTACCAAGTGAAGTGGGGCTGACGTATCAGCCCTGCGAGAAGCAATGAAGCTAGTAGCTTGGAACTGCCGGGGGCTTGGGAACCCGCCGGCAGTTCGTGCCCTCCTGGAGCTCCGGGGGGCGGAAGAGCCTGACATTCTCTTTCTTTCTAAAATAAAGCTGACAGAGAGAGAATTGGAGAGTCTGAGATGGAAAATGGGAATGCCAAACATGGTGGTGAAAGATGCGGTGGGTCGGAGCGGCGGGCTCGCGTTGTTCTGGCGCAGGGGAGTGAACGTGAACTTGAGGTTGAAGGACAAGTACTTCATTGATGCAGAGGTATGGGAGGAAAATGGGGTGAAGTGGAGGTTGACGGGACTGTATGGGGAGTCGAAATGGGGGGAGAAGGAGAACACATGGAAAGCCTTACGAAATCTACATGCACAAGAAGATCTGCCATGGATTGTCCTAGGAGACTTTAATGAGATCTGGTTCGCAAATGAGAAGGAGGGAGGACCGGCCCGGGCCCAGCCTTGTATGGATGCTTTTCGGAACACCTTGGAGGGTTGTGGTCTCGAGGATTTGGGCTTTTTTGGGGACCCGTTCACATGGCGGAACAATTGGCACTCACTGGAGGGGTATACTAGGGAGCGGCTGGATCGAGCAGTAGCAAATGCGGGCTGGCATGGTCTCTTTCCTTTACACAAAATTATAAATGGGGACCCAAGACACTCTGATCATCGGCCTATAATCGCAGAGCTGAATGGTATGTCTGATTGGTATAAACATATGGCAGGCCCAAATGTATTCCGGTTCGAAGCCCACTAGTTGCAAGAGGAAGAATGTGGGAAGGTTGTAGAGGAGGCATGGAATAGTGCTTTTCAGGAGGGAGGACGAACAGTAATGGAAGGGTTAAGGTGGGTGGGGACCGAGCTGTCTAGATGGGATAGGGAGGTGCTGGGGAGTTGAAGGGCCGTATAAGGAATGCTAGGAGGGATCTGGAGAGGTGTCGGAGGAGTCCTTTGAGCCAGAACCATGTAAATCGAGAGCATTTGCTGCGATACAAGTTGAGTAGACTAGAAGATCAATATAACCTGTATTGGAGACAGCGTGCACATGCTAATTGGTTGACGAAGGGAGACCGTAACACAAAGTTCTTTCAAGCCTATGCATCGGAGAGGAGAAGGAAAAACATAATTACAAGGCTGCGGAAGGAGGATGGGAGTGTAGTGGAGGGAGAGGAGGCGTTAGGGAATTATATCGCTAACCACTACAAAAGTTTGTTCACATCCTCTGCAGGTATTCTCACAAATGATCTCTTATCAAGGGTTCCCACTGTGGTCACCCCTGAGATGAATGCCCGGCTCATCAGGCCTTATTCAGGAGAGGAGGTAAAAAAAAGCTCTTGAGTCAATTGGAGACCTGAAAGCACCAGGACCGGACAGTATGCATGCTGTGTTTTATAAGAAGTTCTGGGAGCTAGTGGGAATGAAGGTGCAAGAAGAGGTGTTGGGGGTGCTTAATGGTAATCCTATGCCCAAGTCCTGGAATGAAACCACCATCGTCTTAATACCAAAGAAGAATAATCCTGAGAGGATAACGGAGTTCAGACCGATCAGCCTTTGCAACGTTCTGTACAAGATGATCTCCAAGGTCTTAGCAAATAGACTGAAGGAAATGCTCCCGGAGATTATCTCACCGACCCAATCAGCCTTTGTACCGGGAAGGTTGATTACTGATAATGTGTTGTTGGCTTATGAGATCAACCACTTGATGCATAAGAGGAAGGGGGGCCGTGATGGTTTTGTGGCAGTCAAGCTTGACATGAGAAAAGTATATGACCGTGTTGAGTGGGAATTCTTGGAGTGCATGATGCGCAAGATGGGATTTGGAGAGGTGTGGATTGGCACTATTATGAAGTGCGTTAGATTGGTAAAATATAGAGTGAAAGTGAATAGAAACCTCACCGATCTAATCATGCCCGAGAGAGGGCTGCGCCAAGGGGATCCTCTGTCCCCATATCTGTTCATCATGTGTGCTGAAGGCTTCTCAGCCCTGCTGCGACAAGCAGAGGAAGATGATATTATTCAGGGCATCCAAATCTGTAATGGGGCGCCAAAGATAAACCATCTCTTCTGTGCGGATGATTCTCTTATAGTGATGAAGGCAACTGCTCAAGGTGCAGCTAGACTGCAGTCTATCTTGGCTTTATACGAGTCCCAATCAGGTCAAATCGTAAACAAGAATAAGTCCGCGGCAACCTTCAGCAATGGCACAACAGCAGCAGTTAAAAGTGAGGTCCTACATATCCTCGGTATCCCCCACGAGTCGCGTTGTAATAGATATTTGGGGTTACCGGTTCACGTTGGTGCTGCCCCAAGCAAGGAATTTGAATACATCAAGCAAGTGATATGGCAGAGAATGCAGGGCTGGATCAAGAGGTTACTATCTAAACTGGGCAAAGAAACCTTGGTAAAATCGGTAGCCCAGGCAATCCCTACTTTCGCGATGTCATGCTTTGATCTAACAAAGAAGCTGTGCGAGGAAATTGGTACCCTAATTAATCGATATTGGTGGAGCCAGCAAGAAAAGATGGACAAGTGCCATTGGATAGGTTGGGCTAAGCTTACAAAATCCAAGAAGGAGGGCGGCTTGGGCTTTCGAGAGCTGCACATCTTTAACCTCGCGATGTTAGGACGACAAGGTTGGCGTCTCCTGCAGGAGCCGGATACGCTTTGTGCACAAATCCTGAAGGCTCGCTACTATCCAGACTTTTCGGTACTTGATGCTGTGGCAAAAACAGATATGTCCTATACATGGCGCATCATATTAAAGGGGATCGAGCTGCTGAAGGAAGGTATTGTTTGGAGGATTGGTTCTGGTGAGAATGTCAAAATCTGGGACGATCCGTGGATTCCGCGGGGAGAGACGAGGAGGCCGCGAACTCGTTGGGGCAGTGTGCTGATTGATCGAGCTAGCGATCTAATGGATCCAGTCACTAAAATTTGGGATGAAGAACTAGTCAAGGAGTTGTTCTGCCAGGAGGATGCAAAGGAGATATTGGCAATCCCAGTGAAGCATGGCATGGACGACCAAGTTGCATGGCATTTTGACCCAAAAGGAGTGTTCTCTGTTAAGTCTGCCTACCACTTGGGGATCAAGCTTAGGGAGACAAAGAAAAATAGAGATGCGAGCCCCTCGGCACCGGCACCTGCGGATTCACAGAAGTGGAACAGGATTTGGAACTTAAACCTCCCTCCAAAAATCTGTATGTTTCTTTGGAGACTTGCGTATAATAGCCTGCCTGTGAGGATGAATATTAAACGCAAGCATGTTGAGCTGGACACTAGGTGCCCGATGTGCATGCGTCTTGACGAAGATGGCGGACATCTCTTCCTTAAATGCAAACAAGTAAAACGAGTCTGGAGATCCTTACCGATTGAGGACATCAGGTTGAACCTCCTCCAGTCAAACAATCCCATGGCAATGTTTGACCAATTGTGGGCTCTAGATAGTGAACGATGTGAGCTAGCGCTCATCATGTTGTGGGAGTGGTGGAATGTTCGAAATAAAACTAATGCAGGGGAAAGGACTCGTACATGCGAGGAAATTTGTTTTACTGTCACGAAGCTTGTGACTGAACTTGCAGCACTAGGAAGCAAGGCTGGGGTGCAGGTTGTAACACCAGACCCTGCATCTTGGAGCAGACCAGAGGAGGGATTCATTAAAATAAATTTTGAAGCAGCTTTTCACGTGGTTGTGGGGCACGGGGCTTGGGGCTGTGTTGCCCGCTCGGACCAAGGTGAGGTTATCTCTGCTTGTGCTGGAAAACTTGAGTTCCTTGCCTCACCACTCCAAGCAGAAGCTACTGCATGCATCAAGGCCATTGAAGCTGCTAGCGAACTAGGCATCCATCGAGTTATTTTTTAGTCAGATTCGCTGCAGCTGGTTAATGCACTGAAGACGGGCGAGTATGACAAGTCCTCCATTGGAGTCCTGCTACGAGAAGCTCGAAGCATCTGCTTTGCGTCCTTCGACGCCTTTGATTTCACGTTTTGTAAACGTTCCTATAATAGGGTTTCCCATAGCTTGGCTGCTTTCGGATTCAGGGTGGGCGTGTCTAACTCCTGGTGGATGGAGCAGGTCCCACACTGTGTTGTTGACTTGCTTGCCAGCGACAACGCTGCGCGTGGTTAAGTAATTTGGAACGTGTGTTCCTAGCTCAAAAAAAAGATCCTCAAGCCATGAAACATAATGACTTGTCTCCTCGTAGTTTAGTTTAGCCCCGGGACAGTGGACGGTCCTGTCTACCAAGCGCCGGACATGTTTGCTTGATTGGAAGTAAGCTGTCAATATAAATTGAGATCTATTAATTATTCAACTGGTTCAAATAATCTCATATCAAAGACATAAATATGGTTGAGAAACTCACATAATGGTAGAACTGGAGGCATCTGCACATCGACCCAAATGTCTCTATTACCTTCAATATCATCTTCCGGACGAATATCAAAGGTAATAACCATATCAGGCTCAAATGCATAAGCCTTGCATAGTGCTTGCCAAGTTTTGCATTCAAAATAGGTGTATGTGTCTACATTGTATAATTTGACTTGAAGGTATAACCATGCTTGGTCTTCAAGTAAACTCTTTTTACCTCCATAGTTTCGTTAGGACTGAAACCTATCTTATCCAAGACAAAAATTCTTGCATGGCAGGGGATACGCTAGTAGAATAGTGAGAAATTAAAATTAAAAGTTGAAGCAAATGAAGCATAAGTCATGCTTAATTATGAAAAAAGACTTGTCGTTGTGACTTACTGTATCCACTTCGAAGTTCTCATCCAGCTTGATGTTGAAGCGTCTATCATCAACTAGAAAATTTCTGCCGCACAGGCCGCGCTGGTCTTCACAGTATTCGCACATAATGAAATCGTGTTCGTCGTCAGACGACATTCCTATGTTCATAGGTGAAACATTAAACACTTATTAGTTCTATTAATTCAACTAATTCTGTTAATTCAACTAGTTCAACTAATTAATTAAACTAATTCAACTAAGCACTTACGAAAAATATACCTAATTAATCGAACTAATTCAACTAACTAGTTAACTAATTAATTCAACTAATTCAACTAAACTAGTTCTATTAATTTTCTTACTAAAAATAAGGTAGCTAGTTCTATATAATAAAATGTTAATTAGATAATGAAATCTCATATAACGAAATTAAATATATATCTAACATATAATTTATATCTAATTCATCTAACATTTGACATTAATATCTAACATATGTTCATATATAGGTGAAACATTAAACACTTACTAGCTCTATTAATTCAACTAAATAAACTAGTTCTATTAATTCAACTAAGCATTT
>NC_041390.1:422758453-422758963 GCF_002162155.2 Triticum dicoccoides | reverse complement strand
AAATAAACTAGTACTATTAATTTCTTACTAAAATAAAGTAGGTAGTTCTATATAGTAATATTTTGATTAGATCATCAAATCTCATAGACCTAAATTTTCTTACTAAAAATAAACTTGTTCTATTAATTTTCATAATAAAATAAACTAGTTATATTAATTCAACTAGTTCAAATCTCATATATATACCTAATTAATATCTAGCTAATTCATCTAAAATTGACATTAATATTTAACATCTTTTCCATATAATTCATCTAGCTAACATTAACATTCTAACATTATTATCTACGTAATTATCTAACATTAATCTAAACAACAGAAGATAGAAAATAAGTAAAAACAATGTGTGTGTGTGTGTGTCTGTGTGTGTGTGTATGTGTGTGTGTGTGTATGTGTGTGTGTGTGTCTGTGTGTGTGTATGCGTGTGTGTACGAGCGGGGGGCAGTGGCGTACGGGTGGCGGCGGGCGATGCGACGGGACGGGCGGTGGGCCAGGCGGCGGCGACGGGCG
>NC_041390.1:422753728-422758443 GCF_002162155.2 Triticum dicoccoides | reverse complement strand
CGGCGGTGACGGCGACGACGGGTGGCGGGGGCGACGACGGGTGGCGGGGGCGACGGCGGTGAAGGCGACGACGGGCGGCGAGGGCGGCGGAGCCTGCGAGGGCAGCGCGCGATGGGCGATGGGCGCAGCGAAGAAGTTGGATCGAGAAGAAGTGGTGGTCGATGAAATTGAATTTTCGTAAGTGCCATATATATAGGAGGGGTCTTTAGTACCGGTTGGAGCCACCAACCGGTACTAAAGGCCAATTTTCGCCAGGCCAAGGGGCGGGAAACGGCCCCTTTAGTACCAGTTCGTGCCATGAACCGGTACTAAAGGCCCAATCATTAGTACCGGTTGGAGCCACCAACCGGTACTAATGGTTGTGTGCTGCCACCGGCGGTGCACAATGTTTAGTCCCACCTCGCCGAGCGAAGGGCAGCCGCACTGGTTTATAAACCCAGCCGCGGCTGCTCCTTCGAACTTGTCTATATAGCAGGCTTCTGGGCCTAACTAGGGTGCGCTGCCCTGTGAGTCTGCTGGCCCTTCTAAGCCTGCATTTGCACACCCTAGGTCTGGCAGGCCCACTGGGCAGCGCCCCAACAAATTTTTTATATAGTTTTTTTCTTTTCTGCATTATTTACTTTCTTCTATTTATTTTTGAGTAACTTTTTATATAGTTTTTTCTTTTCTGCATTATTTATTTTCCTCTATTTATTTTTGAGTAATTTTTATATAGTTTTTTTTCTTTTCTGCTTTATTTATTTTCTTCTATTTATTTTTGAGTAGTTTTTTTGTGACCCTCTCTACTCGTTCACACATGCTATGCAGGTGAAATGATAATACCATTGCAAATTTCAACATTTTCAGAATTCATTTTGTAGTGATTTTCAATTTCACGGTCATTTAGCTCTCTAAACAATTAGGTAAATGACTGAAAACAACAAATGATGTCAGAACATGTTGGAAATTGATGGCATCACTTTGAATGCTGCATACTGAACACAAAAGAAGTTCGGAGTTCAAATAAGTTTAAAAAACATTGAAGTGCCCGTGTAACAGATGAGTTCTCGTCCGAAACCCTGATACTCCGAAAGAGATTGTCCAGATTGTACACGAAGTGCGTCCAGTTTTTGCCATGACTCTCTCTACTCTTTCGCACATGCTATGCGGGTGAAATGATGATACCATGCCAAGTTTCAACATTTTCAGAGTTCATTTTATAGTGATTTTCAATTTCACGGTCATTTAGCTCTCTAAAGAATTAGATAAATGACTGAAAAACAACAAATGATGTCAGAACATGTTGGAAATTGATGACGTCGCTTTGAATGCTGCATACTAAACACAAAAGAAGTCCGGAGTTCAAATAAGTTTAAAAAACATTGAAGTGGCCGTGTAACAGATGAGTTCTCGTCCGAAACCCTGATACAACGAAAGAGTTTGTCCAATTTGTACACGAAGTGCGTCCAGTTTTTGTCGTGACCCTCTCTACTCTTTCGCGCATGCTATGCGGGTGATATGATGATACCATGCCAAGTTTCAACATTTTCAGGATTCATTTTGTAGTGATTTTCAATTTCACGGTCATTTAGTTCTTTAAACAATTCGGTAAATGACTGAAAAACAAATGATGTCAGAACATGTTGGAAATTGATGACGTCGCTTTCAATGCTGCATACTGAACACAAAAGAAGTCTGGTGTTCAAATAAGTTTAAAAAACATTGAAGTGCCCGTGTAACAGATGAGTTCTCGTCTGAAACTCTGATACTCCGAAAGAGATTGTCCAGTTTGTACACGAAGTGCGTCCAGTTTTTGCCGTGACCCTCTCTACTCTTTCGCACATGCTATGCGGGTGAAATGATGATACCATGCTAAATTTCAACATTTTCACAGTTCATTTTGTAGTGATTTTCAATTTCACGGTCATTTAGCTCTCTAAAGAATTAGATAAATGACTGAAAAACAACAAATGATGTCAGAACATGTTGGAAATTGATGACGTCGCTTTGAATGCTGCATACTGAACACAAAAGAAGTCCGGAGTTCAAATAAGTTTAAAAAACATTGAAGTGGCCGTGTAACAGATGAGTTCTCGTCCGAAACCCTGATACACCGAAAGAGTTTGTCCAGTTTGTACACGAAGTGCGTCCAGTTTTTGTCATGACCCTCTCTACTCTTTCGCGCATGCTATGCGGGTGATATGATGATACCATGCCAAGTTTCAACATTTTCAGGATTCATTTTGTAGTGATTTTCAATATCACGGTCATTTAGTTCTTTAAACAATTCGGTAAATGACTGAAAAACAAATGATGTCAGAACATGTTGGAAATTGATGACGTCGCTTTGAATGCTGCATACTGAACACAAAAGAAGTCTGGTGTTCAAATAAGTTTAAAAAACATTGAAGTGCCCGTGTAACAGATGAGTTCTGGTCCGAAACTCTGATAATCCGAAAGAGATTGTCCAGTTTGTACACGAAGTGCGTCCAGTTTTTGCCGTGACCCTCTCTACTCTTTCGCACATGCTATGCGGGTGAAATGATGATACCATGCTAAATTTCAACATTTTCACTGTTCATTTTGTAGTGATTTTCAATTTCACGGTCATTTAGCTCTCTAAACAATTAGGTAAATGACTGAAAAACAACAAATGATGTCAGAACATGTTGGAAATTGATGATGTCGCTTTGAATGCTGCATACTGAACACAAAAGAAGTCCGGAGTTCAAATAAGTTTAAAAAACATTGAAGTGCCCGTGTAACAGATGAGTTCTCGTCCAAAACCCTGATACACTAGTGCAGAACTGGGCAATAGCACCGGTTCGTAAGGGCCTTTAGTGCCGGTTCGGTAACCGGCACTAAATTGTAGGCACTAAAGCACCCCCCTTTAGTACCGGTTCAGCACGAACCGGTGCTAAACGTCAACCACGTGGCACGAGCCAGCTCCGTGGGCGCGTAGGACATTAGTACCGGTTCGTAACACCAACCGGTACTAAATGTTTTGGTGTGTTTTGGTTTTATTTTTATTTTTACTTTAGTTTTGTGTTTTCAATTTAATTTAGTGATTGTTTTACATTATAATGAGTTGTTAAATCATTAGGTGATTAGTTTGACTGGATGCGTGTGGATCCTAGCTAAGTCATCAAGTATATGTAATATCTATATTATATATACTTGATCACCTACTTAAGTGATCGAGGTAATATGGATATGGCATATACTTGATCACTTAGCTAGAATCCATCCAGTTGAAACAAATATGCAATTTCTTTCATAAATGATATAATAACTCATCATCATCATCATCATATTAATTAATATAAAAACTCTTGCATCATATATATCATCACCAACGGTTTTCATAGCAAAGATATCATCGAGTTCAACATGGTAATGATATTATAAGCATTCATAACACCACAAAAGCAAATCACTGTTTGAGATTAAGTTCAGGACGAAGAACACGGACATGAGAGGACAAGTACTAAGAGCATGAACTAGCTAATTAATCACTCCTGTTGCTCTCTCTCAGGTAAAATAGCATAGAACATGTATAGCTTTGCTGATTCATCATATTGGAGCATGCAGATGAACCTGTCTCCTAATCGTGGGTTGCGCTTCTGATTGCTGCCCCCTAGTACTTCTCTATGATCGTTCACAATTTTGCTCCAGTCTTTTACTATTAAGCATTCTTCGCTATTAGAAATCCTGAATGCACTAAAGTGCATTGTAGGATATCTTGGCCGTAAGCTAACAATATTCATGATACCTTTAGTCTCGATCCAATCAGGCACAAAATTCATCGGGAGTCTCTGTTGAAGAACATCGTATAGTAACATACTTAGCAATGAAGTTTAGCTTAAAAAATAATGTATGCAAAAGATGCACTGAGGAGAAATAGTAGAAATCTTACCATCTTTCCTAAATATATGTGACCATAGTTCAGTACGAACACTATTGGTCGCATGTTTTGAGTACAAACATTTCTAAGTGCAGAAAAGAAATTTGTCTTGACAGCATTAAGATCCTCAAGCCATGAAATATAATGACTTGTCTCCTCAAGTTTAGTTCAGCCCCGGGACAGTGGACGGTCCTGTCTACCAAGCGTCGGACATGTTTGCTTGATTGGAAGTAAGCTGTCAATATAAAAAATTAAAATTAAAAGGTGAAGCAAATGAAGCATAAGACATGCTTAATTACGAAAAAAGACTTGTCGTTGTGACTTACTGTATCCACTTCGAAGTTCTCATCCAGCTTGATGCTGAAGCGTCTATCATCAACTAGAAAATTTCTGCCGCACAGGCCGCGCTGGTCTTTGCAGTATTCGCACATAATGAAATTGTGTTCGTCGCCAGACGACATTCCTATGTTCATAGGTGAAACATTAAACACTTATTAGTTCTATTAATTCAACTAATTCTGTTAATTCAACTAGTTCAACTAACTAATTGAACTAAGCACTTACGAAAAATATACCTAATTAATTGAACTAATTCAACTAACTAGTTCAACTAATTAATTCAACTAAACTAGTTCTATTAATTTTCTTACTAAAAATAAGGTAGCTAGTTCTATATAATAAAATGTTAATTAGATAATGAAATCTCATATAACTTAATTTAATATATATCTAACATATAATTTATATCTAATATCTAACATATATGTTCATATATAGGGGAAACATTAAACACTTACTAGTTCTATTAATTCAACTAAATAAACTAGTTCTA
>NC_041390.1:422751627-422752800 GCF_002162155.2 Triticum dicoccoides | reverse complement strand
ACGGGCCGGGCGGTGACGGCGACGACGGGTGGCGTGGGCGACGGCGGTGACGGCGACGACGGGCGGCGGGGGCGGCGAGGGCGGCGCGTGATGGGGCGACGGGCGCGGCGAAGAAGTTGGATTGAGAAGAACTACTGGTGGTCGATGAAACTGATTTTTTCGTAGGTTCCATATATATAGGAGGGGTCTTTAGTGCCGTTGGAGCCACCAACCGGTACTAAAGGCCAATTCTCGCCAGGCCAAGGGGCGGGAAACGGCCCCTTTAGTACCGGTTCCTGCCACGAACCGGTACTAAAGACCCCCCTTTAGTACCGGTTGGAGCCACCAACCGGTACTAAAGGTTGTGCGCTACCACCGGCGTTGCACAATGTTTAGTCCCACCTCACCGAGCGAAGGGCAGCCGCACTGGTTTATAAAGCAAGCCACTGCTGCTCCTTCGAGCTTCTCTATATAGCAGGCTTCTGGGTCTAATTAACTAGGGCGCGCTGCCCTGTGAGCCTGCTGGCCCTTCTGGGCCTACATTTGCACACCCTAGGTCTGGCAGGCCCACTGGGTAGCGCGCCAACAAATTTTTTATATAGTTTTTTCTTTTCTGCATTATTTATTTTCTTCTATTTATTTTTGAGTAATTTTTTTGTATAGTTTTTTTATTTTCTGCACTATTTCTTTTCTTCTATTTATTTTCTTCTATTTCCAGTTTGTACACGAAGTGCGTCCAGTTTTTGCCGTGACCCTCTCTGCTCTTTCGCACATGCTATGCGGGTGAAATGATGATACCATGCCAAGTTTCAACATTTTCAGGATTCATTTTGTAGTGATTTTCAATTTCACGGTCATTTAGCTCTCTAAACAATTAGGTAAATGATCGAAAAACAACAAATGATATTAAAACATGTTGGAAATTGATGACGTCGCTTTGAATGCTGCATACTGAACACAAAAGAAGTCCGGAGTTCAAATAAGTTTAAAAAACATTGAAGTGGCCGTGTAACAGATGAGTTCTCGTCCGAAACCCTGATACTCCGAAAGAGTTTGTCCAGTTTGTACACGAAGTGCGTCCAGTTTTTGCCGTGACCCTCTCTACTCTTTCGCGCATGCTATGCGGGTGATATGATGATACCATGCCAAGTTTCAACATTTTCAGGATTCATTTTGTAGTGATTTTCAATTTCA
>NC_041390.1:422672919-422751617 GCF_002162155.2 Triticum dicoccoides | reverse complement strand
TGGCCGTGTAACAGATGAGTTCTCGTCCGAAACCCTGATACTCCGAAAGAGTTTGTCCAGTTTGTACACGAAGTGCGTCCAGTTTTTGCCGTGACCCTCTCTACTCTTTCGCGCATGCTATGCGGGTGATATGATGATACCATGCCAAGTTTCAACATTTTCAGGATTCATTTTGTAGTGATTTTCAATTTTACGGTCATTTAGCTCTCTAAACAATTAGGTAAATGATCGAAAAACAACAAATGATGTTAGAACATGTTGGAAATTGATGACGTCCCTTTGAATGCTGCATACTGAACACAAAAGAAGCCCGGAGTTCAAATAAGTTTAAAATACATTGAAGTGGCCGTGTAACAGATGAGTTCTCGTCCGAAACCCTGATACTCCGAAAGAGTTTGTCCAGTTTGTACACGAAGTGCGTCCAGTTTTTGTCATGCCCTCTCTACTCTTTCGCGCATGCTATGCGGGTGATATGATGATACCATGCCAAGCTTCAACATTTTCAGGATTCATTTTGTAGTGATTTTCAATTTCACGGTCATTTAGCTCTCTAAACAATTAGGTAAATGATCGAAAAACAACAAATGATGTCAGAACATGTTGGAAATTGTTGACGTCGCTTTGAATACTGCATACTGAACACAAAAGAAGTCCGGAGTTCAAATAAGTTTAAAAAACATTGAAGTGGCCGTGTAACAGATGAGTTCTCGTCGGAAACCCTGATACTCCGAAAGAGTTTGTCCAGTTTGTACACGAAGTGCGTCCAGTTTTTGCCGTGACCCTCTCTACTCTTTCGCGCATGCTATGCAGGTGATATGATGATACCATGCCAAGTTTCAACATTTTCAGGATTCATTTTGTAGTGATTTTCAATTTCACGGTCATTTAGCTCTCTAAACAATTAGGTAAATGATCGAAAAACAACAAATGATGTCAGAACATGTTGGAAATTGATGACGTCGCTTTGAATGCTGCATACTGAACACAAAATAAGTCCGGAGTTCAAATAAGTTTAAAAAACATTGAAGTGGCCGTGTAACAGATGAGTTCTCGTCCGAAACCCTGATACTCCGAAAGAGTTTGTCCAGTATGTACATGAAGTGCGTCCAGTTTTTGCCGTGACCCTCTCTACTCTTTCGCGCATGCTATGCAGGTGATATGATGATACCATGCCAAGTTTCAACATTTTTAGGATTCATTTTGTAGTGATTTTCAATTTCACAGTCATTTAGGTAAATGACCGAAAAACAACAAATGATGTCAGAACATGTTGGAAATTGATGATGTCGCTTTGAATGCTGCATACTGAACACAAAAGAAGTCCGGAGTTCAAATAAGTTTAAAAAACATTGAAGTGGCCGTGTAACAGATGAGTTCTCGTCCGAAACCCTGATACTCCGAAAGAGTTTGTCAAGTTTGTACACGAAGTGCGTCCAGTTTTTGCCGTGACCCTCTCTACTCTTTCGCGCATGCTATGCAGGTGATATGATGATACCGTGCCAAGTTTCAACATTTTCAGGATTCATTTTGTAGTGATTTTCAATTTCAAGGTCATTTAGCTCTCTAAACAATTAGGTAAATGATCGAAAAACAACAAATGATGTTAGAACATGTTGGAAATTGATGACGTCGCTTGGAATGCTGCATACTGAACACAAAATAAGTCCGGAGTTGAAATAAGTTTAAAAAACATTGAAGTGGCCGTGTAACAGATGAGTTCTCGTCCGAAACCCTGATACTCCGAAAGAGTTTATCCAGTTTGTACACGAAGTGCGTCCAGTTTTTGCCGTGACCCTCTCTACTCTTTCGCGCATGCTATGCGGGTGATATGATGATACCATGCCAAGTTTTAACATTTTGAGGATTCATTTTGTAGTGATTTTCAATTTCACGGTCATTTAGCTCTCTAAACAATTAGGTAAATGACCGAAAAACAACAAATGATGTCAGAACATGTTGGAAATTGATGACGTTGCTTTGAATGCTGCATACTGAACACAAAAGAAGTCCGGAGTTCAAATAAATTTAAAAAACATTGAAGTGGTCGTGTAACAGATGAGTTCTCATCCGAAACCCTGATACTCCGAAAGAGTTTGTCCAGTTTGTACACGAAGTGCGTCCAGTTTTTGCCGTGAGCCTCTCTACTCTTTCGCGCATGCTATGCGGGTCATATGATGATACCATGCCAAGTTTCAACATTTCCAGGATTCATTTTGTAGTGATTTTCAATTTTACGGTCATTTAGCTCTCTAAACAATTAGGTAAATGACCGAAAAGCAACAAATGATGTCAGAACATGTTGGAAATTGATGACGTCGCTTTGAATGCTGCATACTGAACACAAAAGAAGTCAGAAGTTCAAATAAGTTATTAAAAATAAAAAAGAGGTGCAATGCTGGTTAATTTGCTTCAAGCCTTTCGGAATAGTGTAGACTGCACTGCACAATGCTCAGTGCAATCTATGCTATTCCGCAAGGCTTGAAGCTAATCAACATGCAGGTGAGCATTGCAACTCTTCGTCATTGTTTATGCACTCACGGCTTATAAACCGCTCATACTGCCTCTCTCTTGGCGAGGTGGGACTAAAAATCAGTTTACTAAGAAACTCTAGTACCGGTTCATGACATGAACCGGTACTAAAGGTCTTCGT
This sequence comes from Triticum dicoccoides, assembly GCF_002162155.2. Lineage (NCBI taxonomy): Eukaryota > Viridiplantae > Streptophyta > Magnoliopsida > Poales > Poaceae > Triticum > Triticum dicoccoides. Next base: position 422,748,967 of record NC_041390.1, on the reverse strand, counting down.
GGGGGCCCCAGCCTGACCATAGCTTGACACAGCCTCATTAGTACCGGTTCTTGACATGAACTGGTACTAAAAGTTGCCCACGAACCGGTACTAATGATACCCGCCCGCCTAGCCGTTGGAACCGGCACTAATGGTCACATTAGTGCCGGCTCAAATTCAAACCGGCACTAATGTGCTTCACATTTGACCCTTTTTCTACTAGTGATAGTCCGAAAGAAATTGTCCAGATTGTACACGAAGTGCGTCAAGTTTTTGCCGTGACCCTCTCTACTCTTTCGCACATGCTATGCGGGTGAAATGATGATACCATGCCAAGTTTCAACATTTTCAGAGTTCATTTTGTAGTGATTTTCAATTTTGCGGTCATTTAGCTCTCTAAACAATTAGGTAAATGACTGAAAAACAACAAATGATGTCAGAAAATGTTGGAAATTGATGACGTCGCTTTGAATGCTGCATACTGAACACAAAAAAAGTCCGGAGTTCAAATAAGTTTAAAAAACATTGAAGTGCCCATGTAACAGATGAGTTCTCGTCCGAAACCCTGATACTCCGAAAGAGTTTGTCCAGTTTGTACACGAAGTGCGTCCAGTTTTTGCCGTGACCCTCTCTACTCTTTCGCACATGCTATGCAGGTGAAATAATGATACCATGCCAAGTTTCAACATTTTCACAGTTCATTTTGTAGTGATTTTCAATTTCACGGTCATTTAGCTCTTTAAACAATTTGGTAAATGACTGAAAAACAAATGATGTCAGAACATGTTGGAAATTGATGACATCGCTTTGAATGATGCATACTGAACACAAAAGAAGTCCGTAGCTCAAATAAGTTTAAAAAACATTGAAGTGCCTGTGTAACAGATGAATTCTCGTCCGAAACCTTGATACTCCAGAAGAGATTGTCTAGTTTATACACGAAGTGCGTCCCGTTTTTTGCCGTGACCCTCTCTACTCTTTCGCACATGCTATGCGGGTGAAATGATGATACCATGCTAAATTTCAACATTTTCACAGTTCATTTTGTAGTGATTTTCAATTTCACCGTCATTTAGCTCTCTAAACAATTAGGTAAATGACTAAAAAACAACAAATGATGTCAGAACATGTTAGAAATTGATGACGTTGCTTTGAATGCTGCATACTGAACACAAAAGAAGTCCGGAGTTCAAATAAGTTTAAAAAATATTGAAGTGCTCATATAACAGATGAGTTCTCGTCCGAAACCCTGATACTCCGAAAGAGTTTGTCCAGTTTGCACACGAAGTGCGTCCAGTTTTTGCCTTGACCCTCTCTACTCTTTCGCACATGCTATGCGGGTGAAATGATGATACCATACCAAGTTTCAATATTTTCAGAGTTCATTTTGTAGTGATTTTCAATTTCACAGTCATTTAGCTCTCTAAACAATTAGGTAAATGACTGAAAAACAACAAATGATGTCAGAACATGTTGGAAATTGATGACGTCGCTTTGAATGATGCATACTGAACACAAAAGAAGTCCGGAGTTCAAATAAGTTTAAAAAACATTGAAGTGTCCGTGTAACAGATGAGTTCGTCCGAAACCCTCATACTCCGAAAGAGATTGTCCAGTTTGTACACGAAGTGCGTCCAATTTGTACTCTTTCGCACATGCTATGCAGGTGAAATAATAATACCATGCCAAGTTTCAACATTTTCACAGTTCATTTTGTAGTGATTTTCAATTTCACGTTCATTTAGCTCTTTAAACAATTCGGTAAATGACCGAAAAACAAATGATGTCAGAACATGTTGGAAATTGATGACGTCGCTTTGAATGCTGCATACTGAACACAAAAGAAGTCCGGAGTTCAAATAAGTTTAAAAAACATTGAAGTGCCCGTGTAACAGATGAGTTCTCGTCCGAAACCCTGATACTCCGAAAGAGATTGTCTAGTTTGTACACAAAGTGCGTCCAGTTTTTGCCGTGACCCTATCTACTCTTTCGCACATGCTATGCGGGTGAAATGATGATACCATGCTAAATTTCAACATTTTCACAGTTCATTTTGTAGTGATTTTCAATTTCACGGTCATTTAGCTCTCTAAACAATTAGGTAAATGACTGAAAAACAACAAATGATGTCAGAACATGTTGGAAATTAATGACATCGCTTTCAATGCTGCATACGGAACACAAGAAGTCCGGAGTTCAAATAAGTTATTAAAAATAAAAAAGAGGTGCAATGCTGGTTAATTTTCTTCAAGCCTTTCGGAATAGTGTAGACTGCACTTCACATAGCTCAGTGCAATCTATGCTATTCCGAAAGGCTTGAAGCTAATCAACGTGCAGGTGAGCATTGCGCCTCTTCGTCATTGTCTCTGCACTCACGGCTTATATACCGCTCATACTGCCTCTTTCTTGGCGAGGTGGGACTAAAAATCAGCTTACTAAGAAAGTCTAGTACCGGTTCATGCCATGAACCGGTACTAAAGGTCTTCGTGGGGGCCCCCAGCCTGACTACAGCCGCACAGGCCTCATTAGTACCGGTTCGTGGCATGAACCGGTACTAAAGGTTGCCCATGAACCGGTACTAATGATGCCCGCCCGCCTAGCCGTTTGAACCGGCATTAATGATCACATTAGTGCCGGCTCAAATTTAAACCGGCACTAATGTGCTTCACATTTGACCCTTTTTCTAGTAGTGGTATGTGGCTATATGTTTTTTTTTTCATATGTGGCTATATATTTTTTTATTTTTATTAGTTTAATTTTTTTGTTCATATGTGATGTATATGTGTAAGTGATGTATATGTGTATGTTGAATATGCTAAATATATATGTCAAAAATGTTTTTTTGTTCATAGAAAAGTTTTATATATGCAAAAGTTACAATTTTAGAAAAGTTTTATATATCTAGCTAGGAAGGAAAGAAGAAGAAAAAGAAGGATAGGAAAGAAGAAAATAAGAAGAAAGAAAGAAGAAGAGGAGAGGAAGAAGAGGAGAAATAAATAAGAAGAGGAAAAAAAGAAAAATAAGAGGAAAATAAGAAAGGAATAGAGGAAAAGAAGAAGAAAATAGAAAATCTATTTTTTTCTTCTTCTCCTCTATTCCTTTTTTCTTCTCCTCTTTTTTTCTTTTTTTTTATTTGATCTTCTCCTATATTCCTTTCTTCTTCTCCTCTTTTTATTTCTTCTTCGTTTTCTTATGTTTTATCGGGTCTGTCGTCGTCGATATACCCCTCCTGATAACTTCAACACGAGAGGGGGTCAATATACCCCCTCCCTGATAATATTATTTTCCCATGTACGTATGTCGTGTCGATATCAACTCCCGATAACTTCAACACGTGGGGGGGTCGATATACCCCCTCCCGATAACTTCAACATGAGGGGGGTCGATATACCCCTCCCGATAACTTCAACACGAGGGGGGGTCGATATACCCCCTCCTCGATAATATTATTTTTCCATGTACGTATGTCGTGTCGATATAAACTCCCGATAACTTCAACACATGGGGGGGTCGATATACCCCCTCCCGATAACTTCAACACGAGGGGGGTCGATATACCCCCTCCCGATAACTTCAACACATGGGGGGTTGACCTACCCCCTCCCCGATAACATTATTTTCTCATGTATGTATGTCATCGTTGTCGATATAACCCCCTCCCGGATAACTTCGACCATGATAACTTATACCACGGGAGCACCCCCCGGCCCTCTCACTCGACCAAAATTCTCAAGGACACCCAAACCCTAGAAAAAAACGATGTCGGTCTCCTACCCCCTCCCGCCGCGCCCATACCCTTGAAGCGTTGCCGAGGCCACCCCAAACCCGGAATAAGCTAGGTCTACGTTTGCCACTAATATATCCACATGTTGTCATGTTTGTGTAATAATTGCCATGTTGTAATATTTGCAGAAACAATGGAGTTCGGATGAGACGAGGAACAAGAACAGGTGTTGGGGGACATAATCTTAGCCGGACATGATGTCATGTCGTATCTTAACGACAATGATGGTCTGGAAGCAGAACAGGGTGAAGAAGAAGCAGGCTACGGTGATCGAAGAATGGAGGAGGAAACACATGATTATGATGGCTCCAGTGACCCAATGCTGGTGCAAGAAGGAGCCCGTGGTGACGGCTCCGGTGACCGAACAGAGTCCGCCCAGGTAAATATATTAGTTAAGCTTGTCATGACTAGCTAATTGGTGCATTCATTGTTTTGGTATGTACACATATTAATTAACTCTCGTCTAATTCTTCTTTTTCCTAGCCCTCCGGATCAAGCACAACTTCGATAAAGAGACGAGGCCCGAAGAAAAAGTTGCCCTCGGATGAAAGGTTTGAGATCACAGAAATCGCGCGCAATGGCATGCCGATTGAACCCATCCGGACAAAAGGAAGCATTTTCTACTCAGTGCAGGGTCCGATCAGCATCCAGCAATGGTATAAGCCTAAGAACGAAGACCCTGAGGTGTCTTATGTCAATGATATGCAGAAAAATGATCTTTGGACTGAGCTGAAGGCAAATTTCACCCTACCGCCAGAGGAGGGTCCGGAGAAGCCAGTTAAAGAGCAATTAATCAAGTCTCATGCTCTTAAGAAGATGGCAGAGCTATTCAGGAGGTGGAAGAATGAGCTGAAAACATTTGTCGACAACGAAGAGACACCAGAATTCATCGGCAGATATGAGAAGATCAGAGATCACTGACCCACATTTGTGGCCTACAAGACATCGAAAAAGAGTAAGAAGATGTCGGCGACAAACAAGAAAAATGCTGCAAAGAAGAAGCTTCACCATCGGATGGGGTCAGGTGGCTACCTCAAAGCCCGGCCTAAGTGGGCCAAGGCTGAGAATGATCTGCTTGATAAAGGGATCGAACCAGAGACAATGAACTGGCCAGACCATTGCCGGACTTGGTTCTTCGGGGCTGGCGGAACCGTGGACCCTGTATCAAGGAAATGCGTTTGGATGAACGAGCAAATGAACATACCAGTCAAGAAGCTAAAGCACTATATCGATGCAGCGCAGCAAGGGACGTTCGTTCCAGACAAAGAGAACGACGAGCTCACAATGGCCCTCGGGAATCATGAGCACCCTGGACGGACACGAGGCACGCCAGGCTCCATTCCGTGGAGGGCTGGGTTTCCGGATGCAGGCGGTTACAAATGCCAGGAGAGGGGAAAAAAGTGCAGCAGACCCAAATGCAGGCACTGCACGCAAGGGTACAAGCGATAAAGGAATGAGAAGCAAATCGCAGCAAGAACTGCCGAAGCTTCCCCCGAAGCTACCCCGCCATCTCAGCGTAGAAGCAGCGTGGCTTCCACCGAGCTGCTTCAGCCGGAGCATGTCTTGACGGCTCCTGCCAGCTATCCCGTGGATGCTATCACGGAGTCTCAAAATTGCCACCTTATGACGCAATGGATGAATTTGAAGGTCAAGGCGACTGTTGGCTCTGTTTTTTCTACTGAACCCGGCGCAAGTTTTCACTGCCGGCCGATTCCAGAAGGATATGCTAGGGTGATGGTGGATGAAATAACGGAGGGATTTGAGGACCTCCAGCTTGACCACCTACCGGTGAAGGGGAGACTCGGCTGGGTTCTGCTCTGAAGACTCCATGCCTATGGCAGAAGGAGCTCATCAACCTTCCGAACTGGACGCCTCTGCCTCCTCCTCCTCCTCCGGCGAGTCAGGGCACTCCGCCTCCTCCACCGCCTCCTCCTCCAACGAGTGACGATCAGGGCACTCGGCCTCCTTCTCCGGCACGTGGCGGCACTCCGCCTCCTCCACCGCCTCCTCCTCCGGCGAGTGACGATCAGGGCACTCGGCCTCCTTCTCCGGCGCGTGACGGCACTCCGCCTCCTTCTCCGCCTGCGCCGGCGCGCCCGGGCAGCCAGCCTCCTCCTTCTCCGCCTCGTCAGCAAGGGCGGAAGAGACCCACCGCCGCTCCGGCTGCTCCGGCATGTCGTAGTCCTTCTCCGCCTCGTAAGCAAGGAAAGAAGACAGTCGCAGCTGCTCCGTCTGCTCTGCCGGCATCTAGCGGTACAACCAGAGGCGGGAGGCAATACAGATTCGGTCCTTCTCTGAAGACTCCAGAGAACTTGCCATACGCGATTACCCCGGAGGAGAACGCCGACATCGCGCGAGCCGAAGTGAGGAACTTCTTTGAAGAGGTGAAAGCAAAGAAACATCCACCTCCGAAGGAGAAGGTAGATCCAAAAGCGAAGCGCACTCTGGCTGCCCTGAAAAAACCAGCAAAGTCTCCGCCGAAAGGCAACTATGAGCGCATTATTGAAAAGTCATTTGTCGAAGAGGAGCGGTCGGGAAGTACTGTCAGTGACCAAAGGTTAAAAGAACGACGAGCTGGGAAAAAAATTCCCCAGCTCGGCGAACAAGCGAACCAAGCGTGCCCCCCACTCAAGGTGCCTATTAATGATCCGAGGATGGTGCCCGGTTATAGCAATCTTGGAGATTACCTGCCTGACAATGTACATTATGAGTTCTTGGAGGTGGAGGAACACAGATACAAGTACGGGAAGCCTCGCGAAGCGCACTCTGGCTGCCCTGACAAAACCACCCAAGTCTCCGCCGAAAGGCAACTATGATCGCATTATTGAAAAGGAATTTGCCGAAGCGGAGCGGTCGGGAAGTACTATCAGTGATCAAATGCTGAAAGAACAATGAGCTGGGAAACAAATTGCCCATCTCGGCGAACAAGTGAAGCAATCATGCCCCCCACTCAAGGTGCCTAGCGACATCGTCGCTAATGATCCGAGGATGGTGCCCGGTTATAGCAATCTTGGAGATTACCTGCCCGACGATGTACATTATGATTTCATGGAGGTGCAGATACAAAGATACGAGTACGGGAAGCCTCTCGTCAAAGATGAAAGATCTCTAGCAACGATGATGCGAAGATTCCATGATTGGTACATGAAAACATGCAGAGAGTCTGGGGGGAGGAATACTTTGCCGCTGAGAGTTAGAGATGAGCATGATCTCATTGGAATTGAACTGTTGAATGTTCCATTTGAGGAGTTCTTCCAGTTTTTCAATCAAAAGGCCCTCGATAAAGCAACGGTCACTTGCTACTGTTTGTAAGTAGTACTACTTCTGTCATTAAGTCTCTCTATATAGGTCAACTCTTTCATTGCATGTATTTATAATTATCCTTATTATATTATGCAGATTGAAGATCGCCGAATTGAAGAAAAGACAAATCGATGATATTGGGTTCATTAACACAAATCTCATAGATACAATTGAGGTTAAATATCGTGCCGACGATGCCGAGGCCAACTTGCTACATTCGTTGGTAATAAATGAAAACAAAGATACAATATTCTTTCCTTACAACTTCAAGTGAGTGTTACTGTCTTGTGCATATTCGGTTTCCCTTATTAGTTCAGATTATAGTAATGTAATTGATGAGTTATGCATGCGTGCGCAGCTTCCACTATATTCTCCTAGAAATTAAGCTTGAGCAGGACTAGTAACCTTCTTAGACTCGAGACGAAAAGATCCCCAGGACTATGCGGACATGACTCAAATGCTCGAGAAGTAAGTTAAATTGATCATTATCCACCATATCAGTAACTTTGTTCATTTCCTGATATATCAAGTAATTGTTTTCTTTGTCTGGCAGGGTTTGGAGAAAATTCACCAAAAAAGCTCCGGGACTGCCAAAGAAGCTGCAATTTAGACACCCGAAAGTAAGTACTATATAGTAACATATTTCACGCATCTCCTAGTGATTCAAGCGCTAATTTCATTAATACCATTTAGCATGCTTGCTTATCAGTTTGATTGACCTCTATTTCTTGTAAAGTGGTTGTGGCAGGAACAAGGGAATGATTTCTGTGGATACTACCTTTGCGAGTCCATTCGCCACACAACCTGTGAACGAGGGTACTCTGACGAACAATATGAAGTGCGTAAGCAATAATATTCACAATTTTATTTTATTACCATCATTTGTGTTGAGTTTCATTTATTCATATATATATGTATGTGTGTGTGTGTGTTTTGACCCCCTTCTTCAAATTTGATCTTTCGGATGCGGGATAAACTCCTAGCACCACATCACCACATCGTATGCGAGCAATTCAAGAGGAATTGACGATATTCTTCCTTGACCACGTGATCGCTAAAGATAAAGAATACTATGTGGATCATGTGTTCGTATATAATTAGGAGATTATATTGTAAGAGATAATTATTGTATATATGTAGCCGGTAGTGTCAGATAGATATACAAGAACTTGTTGTTCGAATAATCTCTTCGAGAAGGAGAGGTGGTTGATATCACTTCTCTCTGTATGCATATATGTTCATGACGATCTTCTGTTTTCTTCGTTTGCTTACTAGCTAGCTAGCGTGTTTAGTCCTCTCTATACATATATAGTACGTAGCGTCGACCAAGCACGGACATAAGAGAGGATATTTCTCTCTATTAATTAGCTAGCTAACACAATATATGAAACACCTAAATTAACCTCCCAAAACCCCCAACCCCCCCCCTTCAAAAGAAACCAAAAACCTCAGCCCCTGAAATGCTGACGCGTGGATGCCTATTGGTCCCGGTTGGTGCCACCAACTGGGACCAAAAGAAAAAAACAAAAATCTCAGCCCCTGAAATGCCGATGCATGGATGCCTATTGGTCCTGGTTGGTGCCACCAACCGGGACCAAAGGCCCTCCTGCCTGGGCTTGGCGCACCGGCCACGTGGAGGCCCATCTGTCCCAGTTCCTGTTTGAACCGGTACTAAAGGGCCAGGGCATTAGTAACGACCCTTTAGTCCCGATTCAAAAACCGGGACAAAAGGCCCTTACCAACCGGGACAGAAGACCTTTTTTCTACTAGTGTAATTCGCTTGACATAAATGAACGGGTAACTAAACGAGTGGTTGAGGTCAGTTTGGCGAAACTTCTTAGAGAAGAAGAAATCAAATGAGCCCTTAGAGCTAAAGTGGGTCAAGTAGTTTAAGGGGATAATAATACACAATTTTCCATATGATTCCAATGGCAAACATAGGAAAAAAATTCATCCAACTTAACACGATGAAGGTACAATTGTAGGCCATGAGAACCTAGAGATGCATATTTCCAGCTTTTGTAGAAAGTTGTTTGGGGCCTAGTAGAGAAGTATGTCTCACTCAACAAGGACATGGTTGAGGACATAGCACAACTGGGAGATGATGAGAATGAGGTACTCACTGCTCCATTTATAGAGAAGGAAGTGTTTGAGGCAATTTCGCAAATGAAGAATAACAAAGCACCTGGTACAGATGGTTTACCAATAAAATTCTATAAGAGGTGTTGGGATAATATTAAAGGTGACTTCATGCAATGTTCCATGATCTGTTTAATGGCCATTTACAATTATCAATATTGAACTTTGGGACAATCACATTGTTACCAAAGAAGGAAGAGGCAGTTTGCATTCAGCAGTTCAGACCGATGTCTGCCTAATGTAGCTTTAAGTATTTACAAAAGTTGGAACGAATCACCTAATACAGATTGTTCATTTTGTGGTTCATCCGACTTAAAATGGATTTCATGCATGGGCAACACATCCTCGAGGGAGTGGTCGGTCTACATGAAACCTTGCATGAAATCCATTCGAAGAAACTTGATGTTGTGGTTTCAAAGTGGATTTCAAGAAGGCATATTATAAAGTCAAGTGATGATTTTTACAGCAAGCCTTGCGTATGAAAGGTTTTGATGCGGCCGAAGCATGTCGAATCCTTTGTACAAAAAGGCAACGTAGGAATCAAGGTTAATGACGACATAGGTCATTATTTCCAGATGCAAAGAAAGAATAAGACAAGGGGATCTGATGTCTCCTATCCTGTTTTAATGTTGTTGCTCATATGTTGTCTGTTCTCATTAATAGAGCTAAGGAGGACGGCCAGGTGTAGGTGGTCTAATTCCGCATCTAATGGATGGTGGGATGTCCATTCTACAATACACAGATGACACCATTATTTTCATGGAATATGATCTAGAAAAGGCGAGAAATATAAAATTAGTTTTATTCCTTTTAAAACAACTATCTGGGCTTAACATTCATTTTAATAAAAGTGAGTTAGCTGATATACTATTGAAAGTGGTGTCCATCTGAATGAATAAACACGTGTCGTTCTAAACGTAACCACCGATAGAGAATTTTCTTAAAAAGATGCAGCTGATTTTAGTTTTGACTCTTTTGTACCGACCTTCTCGATGTCATCTCAGCGTGAAATTTGCACAAATCTAAAAGGGTCTCTTGTCTTTGGTGTGTAAATTTTTTATTTGTATTTATTCAAAAAAATGTACGAAAAATAATGTTAACATGTAATTATTGTAAGAATAAATTCTTTAAGTGTGTTTGCATTAAACACATTCAATTCTTGTTCATCCGTGATTATTTGTTCAGGCAAAATTTTGCACAAGTCTAGAGTTATCTCTTGTCTTTGATGTGTACACTTTTTACATGTATAACCTATTTTTATTTTCAAGCCTAATTTATTTAAAATAGCTAAAAATTGATAGTTGTCTATTTACCCTCCTCTAGTCAATTATATCGATCCTTTCAACTGATCGGTGAACTGAGCAGATCAATGCAGTACAAAAAAATCAATAAAAGCCGGAAATGAACCAGGTAAAAAATAATACATGTGTCAGCCTAAGAAGGTTGGTTCTCCATACATAGCCTAAAATTACAGTGATTGGTGGACCGAACAGACCGGCGCAATCCAAAAAATCATTAAAAATCAAGAATGAACTGTGCTATTAGTGAGAAATTGTACACTAATTTATTTAATAAGACAATGGTATACGTGCTATAGCGTGGCGTTATTTTTTACAGTGAGCAAAAAGGAAAAAAAGGGCCTCGCTAGCGGTGGAATCAGTGGCGGTGGTAGCGGACTCTAGATATTTCTACTGCAGAGTGAAATATAGCGGTGAACTAACCCATCAAAAACCAGCAGGCGACCCTCTAAAACTTGCCTAAAGCAGATGCAAACCAGGGGCACGTGGCAATCATATAAGCTTTGAATCATAGCACTGTGAATGCACGGGGTTGCCCCTGGCTTAGCCAGTATTTCATATATATATATATATATATATATATATATATATATATATATATATAGAAAATCCATCCTACCACCTGGAGTAGTTACCTTACATGTCTCATATACTACCATGTGATACTATATATATATATTATTTTATTATTTTAAATATGTTCATATACTTATCTAAGATATTTCAAAGTAAGTTATATGAAAAAATTGCATATGAGCCCATAGTTTTTGTTATATTTGCGAAATACGTACATATTTGTACGTAAAAAAGAGTATACTTAAAACAAGATATATACTACCTAAAAATTAGTATATATACTACCTAATCATTGTTATATACTACATACTACACGTACATACTCTCGGTTTCGTCAGATACTACATACAACATACAAAACGCAAGTGGTGGTAACTACCACTGCTTGTAGGAAATATATATATACCGCTGTTATAGGCATGACATAAAAAAATCATAAACTAAAATTTAATGGCAATTTTTTAAAAAGAAAATGCATAGAAGGGTCTAGAACAAAGAGAAGTGTTTATGATTTGAAGTTTGTACATTGTAATTTGTTTAGAAGGAAAAATTGAAGAATTAAAATATAGAACATTCCAAAACAAAGAAGTGCTTGTTTTTTCTATAAGTTTGTTCATCAACCACGGAATCTTGTAGATAGTACATGTGGCAGTCAGGTAGAGTGAAGAGGTTATCGAATGACCAACAACGCTCTAATTTGACACATCTCTACAGTTGAACTAGTTTCATCCAGCTGACATTCAAAGTTATTCATACACTATATAGTGTTATAGATATAGATATCAGTGAAATTAGATTGACTACAAATGATATGCAATGCAATGAGATAAAGCCAGTGGCCGGTTTATTATTAGCCATGCATGCCCTAAAATACAACCAATATAATACTACTCCCTCCGTCCCAAAATAGTTTTTTTTTAAATTTGTCTAGATACGGATGTGTCTAGAAACATTTTAGGACGCTGATAAGTGCCACACATGTGGGCGTTAGAGTGTCTGCCTACATATTTTGTGTGGTGTATAAGAGAAACAGCGCACACACCTACGTGTGGGCAAAACAAGTAATGCACACACACCTTTTTTCCCTCTCAGTCCCTCTCACACGCGTGCGTGTGGACGAAATAGATAACTCCCACACGCCCCATACGTCAGGCCTCATACCTCGTGGTCCCGCACGCCCCGCGTGACAGTCACCGCGCACCCCGCAGTTGCCATGGTCCAGACCCTCGTCAATGTTCGTTTAACTGCAGTTGCCATGTTGCTGAACTTCGTTGCCATGTCGGACAACTACAGTTGTTATATATGGTCTGGTCTACTGCAGTTGCCATGATTTCAAAACTTTAGAAGTGTCCACCCACTAATACTAGGCAGTTACCATGTAGCACTACAAAAAGGCATGGCAAAAAACATGTTCGGGTAAAAGAGAGAGTTGCCATGTGCTCACAAGCACGCTAGGGCAGTTGCCTTGTAAAGAGAAAAAGTTGCCATCTGCTTACGTGCACGCTAGGGCAGTTGCCATGTACCCTACAGAAACACATGGCAACTGCCAACTTTGGGTGTAGGCGAGGAGACAGGCGTGTGGACGAATTGCTAAACATCCACACACCAGCCCCTCTACGTGCGTGAAAACTGGTGTGTGAGCGAATTGCTAAACGCCCACACACCAACCCCCCGTGTGGTGAAAAAGAACGTGTGAGCGACCGGATGAATGCCCACACACTAGCTTAGCCCTACATGGCACACAAAAACTGCTAGAACGCACCAAGATTCATGTAGAATTAGTTGGATGAGGATCCATGCATGTGGGCGAGTTGCCAGATGCCCACACGTGTGGGCGTTAGTGTTTTCGACATTTTATTATTTGATACTTCCATATCTTAATAAATGTAAGACAAGCTTTTTCTGGACGAAGGTAATATATAATTAAGAGTAAGTATCATAAACTACTATAACATACATTAATGTCGTATATATGATACTAACCTATGAGATTATTCACTCTAAGAGGTCCATAACTCCTCCACTACCCAAGCTCTACTATACGTACTGGTGGTCCCTATACAGGGATTACCAATTAGGCTCGGTTGATTCAAAGAATTTTCATAGAAATTTTGAAGGACTAGAGTTCTTTTGGAATATTTTTCTATGTTGGTTGTTTGATTCATAGGATTGAATTCTATAGAACTTTTTGGATGGATTTATGTTTACTTCCCAAAGGATTTCTAGCATCCGCTCAAACCTTTTTGAACGAATCATTTGTCTGTTCTATATAATGCAATCAAAAAGCCTAAAATATTGTAGAATTGAGATGACCATTTCAATTCAATCATATGTTTTTTCTATTCCCATGCTTTTAGAATCTTACAAATCAAAGAAGCTCTTAATTTGCATGTTGTCCTGTGTGCATGAGTGCTAGTATATCAGATATTCTTTAGAGAAAAAAAGACGTATAAACAGAACGCCACTACACAGGCCGGGCTGGCCGGCACAATAAACACACACCCCTTACCGTGTCTCCTAGTCACACTAGAATAACGCAGACCAGGGTTAAACCTGCGAGTGGGCGTGTGTGTAAATGTGAGCAGTGGGCACAACTCAACCGTCCACCATGAGGTGGCTCCATAGTTTATGAATAATGTGACGTAAGACAATGCGTAAGAATATTTGTTGTATTTGTGAGGATAAAAAAAGTTGTGCGAATAATTCAAAGGTGTCATATTGGGATGTTACCGACATAGCTAACTCTTGGGCGCAAGGCTTTCAAAAAAAAAATCTTGTGCACAAGGACTTAATTACATGTCGACTTGGAGGGATTATTCTACAGATATAAAACAAAGTGAATAGAAACGGCAATCAAACTTCCATATTAGGTGAGAACTATAGCATATTGGGAACATATACACAAGTATGCTAGCACAGAATGGTTCTTAATAAATTAACGAGAAACTAAGAAATAGAGGAGTTAAATGATGCATTTTAACAGAAAACTTGCATTCAACAAACTGAAAAAGGTAGTTTCTGATTGTTTGAAAAAAGGTAGTTTCTTTTTTGAGGTGGCAAACTATATTGTTTCTTATTGGTATGACCAACCCGTCGACTGCGAGGTGCTTGTGATTAAATTGTTAATCTTAAATTATCTCAGTTCAGTCTCTTGGAGATGCTCATCAGGACTGGGCATTCATGCATAAGGGTAGAGGATGCGTACATGTTGTGGGTGTCTATATCTGTACTGTTTTTCTCATTTCTCAAAAAAAAAATTGATGCACAATTATTATTATTTTTACAACACGCTTTATAGAGAGTAATGCATTTTATGTTGAAAAAAGACGAACATTTTATGGTTCACTTCGATCTATATTGTAAGAGAGAGCAGCACCTTTCAAGAGTAATCTAATGTCGTTACCATTGATCTCTATTTTTTGTGTGGTCACCTTTTTGAATTAATCGTACGTGTCTATAATGAGGCAGCAAGCAAAACTAAATCCTTGAGCAAGAGAGAGACACGAAACAACAGGAGTTGCACATCTAGATCTATCCCAAGGCTCCGTTTACTATTGCTGCGAATTCTTGCAATCTTATATTATGTTTGTTTATCCGCATTTGACTACTTCATGGCTAATTTCCTAAACAAATTATGAACTAAACACGACGAAGTATAGCGCAACAAACCGTAAACTGAGCCTAAATCAACTGATCGCTGGATCTAACTCCACACATGTGTTCAGAGGAAGAATCAATCCTAGAGATAACTAGGCGCGGCCGCTTTTCTTCCTGGAGATAAGTACGAGACGTCACCAATGGAACAGTGACGTGCCCGACAATGACCTAGGTAGCAGTCCCTACCCTTTACTCCAGCAGCAAGCAGCTGGCTATCGGAGACAAATATATGTTACACCACGCAATTACTTTCGACAGTGACGCAACGTGTAAGAAATTGAAGAACATAGGGACAGCATGCAGCGCAGCGCTGCGCAAGAAATCTGCAATTACCTGGCAAGAAAAGAGTCAAGTGGTAAGCAGATCTGAGCTATCGATCCATGCGCACATTTGCCTCTAGATCGTCCATCTCCGGCCTACTCAGTAGGTTGATCTGCCATGAACATTCCAGACTAATATAAGCCGAAAGCAATCGTAATCAAAACATGCGATACTGTAGTAGATCTGACAAAAATTTACGGAGATCCATGAGTATATTTTTACCTTGGTTGCTCCAAGATCCAGATTCTTGGAACCAGCTATAGCTGAATCAATCAGCGGCGCCGCAGTAAATGCCTTTTTCCCTTCCCAAGGCCGGAGCGAGGAGCAGCGGTTAACGGTAAAATCCCTTGGAAAAGATGAGAGAATTTATCAAAGCAAAAGGGAGCATCTTCGTATCGTACCGAGAGAAAAGGGAGGGAATCCGTGCGCGAAAGCGTACCCACGCGCGCGGCGCCGTACGCTCTAGCCTCCCAGAAATGGAAACTTGCAGAGAGCGGCATGAACACAAAATTGCGGGTTAGTCTGTACGGCATACGATGACGCAAAAACGACGGCCGGCCGGCCGGCCAGCCGGCCTCTGCTGTGGACGCGGCGGCGGTGTGCTAGCGCGTGCAGCCAGCCACGGCGAAGGCCGGAAGGGAAGCGGGAGAGTGGATGACAGGAAGAGCAGTGAGCACGCGGCCGCGACGGCACACCCGGGCGGTGCCGTAACGACCGGCCGTGTGCTCACTCTCTTCTGTCACCGCCCAGCGCCCGTACCGGTCCTTGCCGAGCTAAGCAGCCGCGCCGCGCCCCTTCAACGCACACCGCCGCCGCGGCCACCGCACGCGGCACGGACGCTGGCGTTCTTTTGCGAGATCGATGGGGGAGATGGGAGAGGTGGGGAGAGACGGGTGTTGGGAAGCCGGATATATAGGCCGAGGGGTTGGGGGAGGTAGCCGGGCACGCACGTGTTGGGCCCGCGGTATGGCAGCGACGAGCGGAGAACGTGCAGCGCCGGAACATTCCGCGGCTGGCTGGCTGGCTGGCTGGCTGGCTAGGATTTTCCTACTCCAATCCCGCCGCGCGCGAGAGGGGTGGTTGTCAGGCTGAGGTGGTTGGTTGCATCGATCTAGCGCATAACAAGGGCACGATCGAGCGACGGGTTGATGGCGCCCGGCGCTGCGGACGCGGCCGCGCTAGGTAACGAGCTAGCTGCTAGCTGTCGCCGCGCCGCGCCAGATCGAATCGAGCTAGCCAGCGGCGTCGCTCGCCCGGCGGCCAGGCTGGGATGGATGGATCGATGGCAGGCGTGCCTCCCCTCCTCGATCGTGTTCGGCTCTTTCTAAAATCGGGCATGCGCGGCGCCGTGAGTGAAGGCGAGGGGAGGCGTGTGGGGTTCATCTCCTCGAAGCGATAAGCTGGGGCATTAAAGCCGCGCCGGGGCCGGTGGCCCCTCGACACGACACGAGAGGCGAGGCCACCCCGCGATAAGATTTTTCCAAATCTTGCCACCCTTTTCTTTTTTCCTTCTACCACCAGCTTTGACTCACCGGCCGATCGATGACCACAACCGAAGCACAGAGATGCCCGCCCGCCCGTCCCGAGCGTCGCTGGAGCGCCAACAAGTGGCAATTTGAGCAGCGCGCCTTCTTCCCATCGCTTCACGCACATGTTCGACGTGACATGGCTGCTCCGACAACTGTCGAGCCACCAGAGAGAGAGAGAGAAACGGAATGTGTACATATACTCCATCTGTGTGCGAAAATTTCTTTTGGAGGACGAGCAGCTCCATGGAGCTTACGTTTGCAAAATTAAAAAATCATCATTTTTTTTTCAAAATAATCTGATAAAATATAGATGTACATGGAGGCATAATGTATATGTGTGTAAAATTTCAAAACGGAATACATTGAAATGAGGGCTGTGCAAAAAAAAAAACCAAATCTAGGGCTTTTCTACGCATGGCACTATTCATTCTCAAAGTTCATGAATTTGTTTTTTTTATGGGTCACATTTCAAGGTATTTTATCCTGAATTTTCACGGACACATACATTTCGTCCTTGCGTACTTGCACATTTTTTCACTATTTTTCAAACTAGAAAATTTTGAAATAAAGTGGAGCCCGGTCACCAAAACACACCCCACTGATTTGTGCACATATATACAAGTAAAGAAAGTTCTTTCAAAAATAGGGCAAATGAAAAGAGGCATGGACTTTATGTGCGTATCAATGAAAGAAATAGAGTGCTATTTGAATGTTTTTTTTTGTGAGTAGTGCTATTTGAATGTTATAGTGTTGCTATAGTGTATTAGGAGAGCCGGCGCTAAGTTCTAGCAAATATGGCTGCTTGCGGCCCTAGTTGAGTAATAGTGCGCTATTTTGTCTAAAAGTTCTAGCGTCATGCAAAAATCTAAAACAGAGAAAAAAAACCCAGCAGCCCAAAGCCGCCCTCTACGATCCATAGCCCTTAGGGCATCTCCAGCCGTTGGCCCCTCAGGGACGCCTAAAATCGCCGCCTGGGAGTGAGCCGACGTAAAAATTGGACCTGGGGTGAGTTGGTCCCCAGCTGTCGGCCCCAGGGCCGCCCCCAGACACGTTTTAAAATAAAAGAAGTTCGGCGAAGTTCGGCTTAAACACGATAAAATTCGGTCAAACACGATAAATTTCGGCCAAACACGATAAGTTTCGGCACATTTCGGCGAAGTTCACGGATTTTCATTATATAGCACATATACATAAACTAATCTAAAGGAAAAAGTGGCTGAAGTCGCCGCCGTCGCCGCCATCGTCGTCGTCGGCCTTCTCCTCCTTGACGCGGGCGCCCCTGCTGGACCCCTGCCCGGCGTCGCCATGGCGGACTGGTGGCGGCGCATCGTCGTCGTCGTCGTCGCTGTCGCTGATGACGACGACTCCGCCTTCGTCGCGGCCGCGTCGACGCTCCGCGAAGCGAAGCAGGGCAGCGCGCTGGCGCTCCTTCGCCTTCTCCAGGCGCTCCTTCTCCATCGCTATGGAGTCCCTGCGCGCCCATTCCAGGGCCGCGTCGTCGTCTTCGAGCTCCGTTGTCACCGGCGCGGCCGGCTCCTTCTTCACCGGCACGAGCCCCGGCTCCGTCTTCACCGGCGCGAGCCCCGGCTTCGTCTTTGGCTTGACGAAGCGCGGAGGAGGAGCCGACGAGTAGGCGCGCCGGCCGCCCTCGTTGATGACGACGCCGACGCTGCGAGTGCGCCGGCCGAGCGGCGTCTCCGCCGCGGGCTCGGCCTTGACGCCGAGCAGGGCCGGAGTGCCGGAGGAGTGGGATAAAGATCGGGAGGAGGAAGAAGAGGGGGAGGACCCGAACCTCCTTGGCGCCCATGGCCCGGCGCGTTGGTGCTGCGCCGGGGCGGCCGCCCTCGCCGGGTATGCCAACGGCGGGTCGTTGCCGCCCTCGAGGTACGTCGGCACGCCCTCGAGTGTGCGACCGGGGACGCCCCACCACAGGTGGCGCCCCTCGCTGTTCTGCCGGCCGCCGACCACCGGGGCGCCGTTGGTGGATGCCAAGCGCTGCTGCTGGCGGCGCTCGAAATACGCCGCCCAAGCCGCGTGGTTGTCGGCGGCGTACTGGGGGAGGGAGAGTTGGGCGTCGGTGAGGGAGGCGCGCACGACCTTGACTTCCTCGGTGAAGTACTTCGGCTTCGCCACGGCGTCGGGCAACGGGGCAATGGGCACTCCCCCGGCGCTGAGCCTCCACCCCGTCGGCCCGGCGCGCATGTCCGGCAGCATCGGGATGTTCGCCTGGAACAGGAGCCAGGACTCCTGTTCACGGAGCGAACGGCGGCCGAAGCCGTTGTCCGCCGCCTCGTCTCCGAGGTAGCGTTCTGCCATGGCGACGGGCTCGGGAGAGGTAGAGAGATAGAGGGAGGGGCTGGGCGGCGGCGGTCGGGAGAGGTAGGGAGAGGGAGGGGCTGCGCGGCGGCGAGGGGCGGGACTGGTGTGGGCACAGGCGAGTGTAGGCCACCGGCTATATAGCCGCGCCGCACCCGTGTGTACGCGTGCGAGGAAGGGGAGGCGTCGGCGCGTCGTCCCGTGACGCGCCGCCCATGAGGAATCAATGGCAAGGCTGACCGGCGGCAGCCTTGCCATTGATTCTCCTCGGGAACCGAGGCCGTTGGGGGAAGACGAGGCGCCGTGTCGCTGACGCGGCGGGCCCGTGGCTGTTTCGAGCCAAAACAGTTCGCCCCGGCGCCCCCAGGCGCCCCCCAGCGCGCCGGGTTCGGCCTGGGTCCGCCGGCGCTGTTTTCAGCCCAGGCCAGCGAAAATCGGGCTCCTGGGGATGCGACTGGACCGTTTTTTGACGCCGATGCGAAAAAATCGCGTGAGGAGGTCTTCCTGGGGGCGCGGCTGGAGATGCCCTTACGCCTCTCATTCTTAACATTAGTCCTAACTCACGAGGCAAGGATACCTCACATCCGTTCCAATTCCCACTTGAGCTGTGAGCGACGACGGAGTCGGTCTCTTATAAGCAGTGGCGACTACCTTCGGATCGACTCCAGCCAACACGAGAAAGGGTGATGTCAGCCACGCCACCAGTTACGATGAAAATTCAACCACCAACTAATACTTTCCTTTGCTGCTTCCATGGTTCCACCTCGCTAAGCTCCTCCCGCTGCTTGCTCATGAATCTGCGTGTCTCGTACTGCTGCTCTTATGTGCTGGTGTGGCACTTCTCGCATCTTCCATGGAAAGTTGACGAGGGTGGCGCGGCTGTGGAGATGCGGAGGACGCGGTGTAGGGGACGTCGGGGCCGACGAATCCTAGTCCGGGCTCGACAGATCTGGCTGCCGGTTCGACGAATCGGGCGGGTGCTGGTCACTGCCGATCCGCATGGGGATGGAGGATGTAGGGAAGTGAGAGCGGATGGTTCAAACATCAGTTTAAAATTGGATCAACCACATTTGCTGATTTTGTGCTTCCACACAAATACATTATGCCTCCACTAGTAGAAAAGGAGGCAATGATGCAGGCCGGGTCAGCCCATTAGTCCCGGTTTAGTTCAGAACCGGGACCAATGGGGGCATTGAACCCGGTTCGTGAGCCCAGGGGGCCGGTCAGGCCACGTGGTCCATTGGTCCCGGTTCGTCTGGACCTTTTCGTCCCGGTTGGTGGGACGAACCGGGACCAATGGGCCTCGCTCCTGACCCACCACCATTGGTCCCGGTTGGTGGCTTGAACCGGGACCAAAGGCTCCTCTTTAGTCCCGGTTCATGCCACCAACCGGGACCAATGAAGTGCCTATATATACCCCCTCGCGTAAGAGTAGAGCACACTGCTCTGTTTTTTCTGGCCGAGGGGAAGAGGGCTTGGTGGTGCTCTAACTCACCTTCTATGCACACAAGGTGTTCGATGGAATGCCCGAGCCACACTACTTAACCTTTCTCCTCTCCAAGCTCGACCTCCAAGCTCCATTTGCCTCAATATTTATCTAGGTTTAGCGGTCCGTCACGCCCCGTCCCCGTCTTCACCGCCGTCGATCACCCGCGCCGAGCTCATCGCCGGCATCATCGTGGTGAGCCTCTTATTCTTATCTTCTTTCTGAAAGGAAAAAATATTCTTACTTGTATGTTTACATAGATATTTGTATTATTTTCTTACTTTTATTATTGCATCTTATATAGTGCGATGGTTTTGGTATCCGCCCCCGTCGGCCCTCGTCCTGTCTATGATTCGGATGTTGTATATATATTATCTTTATAACTATTGGTTCATTTATTGTTTATGAAAATTATGCCGACCAACGTGACATAGATTTTATTTATGTAGGATGTATGTGAATCAGAAATTCCAACTGACCCTATTGTCGAGAGGTTAAATTTAGTTGAAGAAGAAAACAATTTGTTGAAGGAAAAAATAAAAAAATTGAGGAGGAGAAGATGATATTGGAGTTGCATGTTGCGGATGTCGTCGATGATCACAAGATCAAGATGGATGCAATGCGCTTGAAGATTAGAAAGATTAGAAAATATGCCATTCATACAGAGGCTTGGTATCAT
Source organism: Triticum dicoccoides (assembly GCF_002162155.2). Taxonomy (NCBI): domain Eukaryota; kingdom Viridiplantae; phylum Streptophyta; class Magnoliopsida; order Poales; family Poaceae; genus Triticum; species Triticum dicoccoides. The sequence goes on along the minus strand of NC_041390.1, from coordinate 422,727,900 downwards.
TATGCCGTTGGATCAATTGTTACCTTGGTTGCGATTATGATCGCATTGAAATGTTTTACATAGTTTCAATGTATGGTTTAATTAATTAGATGCTCTGGAGAGCTATATGTTGTTAGATTAGAACTATGTATGTACTTTGGTTTTAATGTGATGATGAACTTCTATTAATTTGGACACTTAATTATATATAATGCACGCCGATGAACCGACAATGGATATACGGTGACAGACACACCTCCGGCGAGTCAGGGCACTCCGCCTCCTCCATCACCTCCTCCTCCGGCGAGTGACGATCAGGACACTCGGCCGGCTCCTTCTTCGGCGCGTGGCGGCACTCCGCCTCCTTCTTCGCCTGCTCCGGCGCGCCCAAGCAGTCAGCCTCCTCCTTCTCTGTCTCGTCAGCAAGGCGGAAGAGACCCGCCGCCGCTCCGGCTACTCCGGCGTGTCGTAGTCCTTCTCCTCCGCCTTGTAAGCAAGTAAAGAAGACAACCGCTCCGTCTGCTCTGCCGACGTTTAGCAGTACAGCCAGAGGCGGGAAGACATACAGATTCGGTCCTTCTTTGAAGACTCCAGAGAAGTTACCATACGAGAGGACCCTGGAGGAGAACGCCGAGATCACGTGAGAAGAAGTGAGGAACTTCTTTGAAGGGGTGAAAACAAAGAAACATCCACCTCCAGAGGAGAAGGTAGATCCGGTGAAAGCGAAGCGCACTCTGGCTGCCCTGACAAAACCACCCAAGTCTCCGCTGAAAGGCAACTATGATCGCATTATTGGAAAGGAATTTGCCGAAGCGGAGCGGTCGGGAAGTACTGTCAGTGATCAAATGCTGAAAGAACGACGAGCTGGGAAACAAATTGCCCATCTCGGCGAACAAGCGAAGCAATCGTGCCCCCCGCTCAAGGTGCCTAGCGACATCGTCGCTAATGATCCGAGGATGGTGCCCGGTTATAGCAATATTGGAGATTACCTGCCCGACGATGTACATTATGATTTCATGGAGGTGCAGATACAAAGATACGAGTACGGGAAGCCTCTCGTCAAAGATGAAAGATCTCTATCAACGATGATGCGAAGATTGCATGATTGGTACTTGAAAATCTGCAGAGAGTTTGGGGGGAGGAGTACTTTGTATGTGAGAGTTAAAAAGGAGCATGACCTCGTTGGAATTGAACTGTTGCCTGTTCCATTTGAGGAGTTCTTTCAGTTTTTTCAATCAATTGGCCCTCGATAAAGCAATGGTCACCTGCCACTGTTTGTAAGTAGTACTACTTCTGTCATTAAGTCTCTCTATATAGCTCAGCTCTTTCATTGGATGTATTTATAATTATCCTCACTATATTATGCAGATTGAAGATCATCGAATTGAAGAAAAGACAAATCGGTGATATTGGGTTCATTAACACAAATCTCATAGATGCAATTCAGGTTAAATTTCATGCCGCAATACCGAGGCCAACTTGCTACGATCGTTGGTAATAAATGAAAACAAAGATATAATACTCTTTCCTTACAACTTCAATTGAGTGTTACTGTCTTGTGCATATTCGGTTTCCCTTATATATTAGTCAAGGTTATAGTAATGTAATTGATGAGTTATGCATGCGTGTCCAGTTTCTACTATATTCTCCTAGAGATTAAGCTTAAGCAGGGACTAGTAACCGTCTTAGACTCAAGACGAAAAGATCCCCAGGACTATGCGAACATGACTCAAATGCTCGAGAAGTAAGTTAAATCGACCATTATCCACCATATCAGCAACTTTGTTCATTTCCTGATATATCAAGTAATTGTTTTCTTTGTATGGCAGGGTTTGGAAAAAATTCACCAAAAAAGCTCCGGGACTCCCGAAGAAGCTGCAATTTAGACACCCGAAAGTAAGTACTATAGTAGCATGTTCCGCGCATCTCTTAGTGATTCAAGCGCTAGTTTCATCAATACCATTTGGCATTCTTGCTTATCAGTTTGATTGACCTATATTTCTTATAAAGTGGTTGTGGCAGGAATAGGGGAATGATTTCTGTGGATACTACGTTTGCGAGTCCATCCGCCACACGACTTGTGAGCGGGGCTACTCTGACGAACAATATGAAGTGCGTAAATAACAACATTCACAATTTTATTTTATTATCATCATTTGTGTTGAGTTTCATTCATTCATTCATATATATATATATATATGTGTGTGTGTGTGTGTATTGACACCCTTCTTTAAATTAGATGTTTCAGAAGCGGGATGAACTCCTAGCACCAGCTCGCATGCGAGCAATTCAAGAGGAATTGGCGACATTCTTTCTTTACCACGTGATCGCTGAAGACGGAGAATATATACTATGTGGACCATGCGTCCGTATGTTAGGAGATTATATTTGTAAGAGATAATTATTGTATATATGTAGTCGGTAGTGTCGGATAGATATACGAGAACTTGTTGTTCGACCAATCTCTCGGAGAAGGAGAGGTGGTCGATATCACTTCTCTCTGTATGCATATATGTTCATGACGATCTTCTGTTTCCTTTGTTTGCTTACTAACTAGCTAGCGTGTCTAGTCCTCTCTATACGTATGTATAGTACGTAGTGTCGACCAAGCACGGACATAAGAGAGGACACTTCTCTCTATTAATTATAGCTAGCTAACACAATATATGAAACACCTAAATTAACCCCACAAAACCCCCAAACCCCCCCTTCAAAAACAAAAAACAAAAACCCCAGCCACAGAAATACTGACGCGTGGATGTCTATTGGTCCCGCTTGGTGCCACCAACCGGGACCAAAGGCCCTCCTGCCTGGGCTCCGCGCACAGGCCACGTGGAGGCACATCTGTCCCGGTTCTGGATTGAACCGGGACTAAAGGGACACGGCATTTGTACCGACCCTTTAGTCCCGCTTCAGGAAACGGGACAAAAGGCCCTTACGGACCGGGACAATAGGCCCTTTTTCTACTAGTGCTCATAATTGATATTTATAAGATATAATTAACAAATTTTTTATACAAAACAATATCTTCAATTATACCACGCAATAACATGTCTAGCATCGGGAGAAGGACAGCGGCGGCGCTAAATCTTGTAGTGCGATTTTTTTTGCTGGTGCATATATGCTACTTGGCCTGTTCTTCACATGTTGCTTTCAAACTTAAAAAGTGTTTCGCTATTATTCTATATAAACTGCGACAGGAACAAAGATGAAGAATCGCCATGGTGTGCATGCCGAATCTGGGATTAAAGTGATTTTTATGGACTTATTATAGATCACAAGAAATTTCATGTGTGCGTCTGTCTTCGGGATTATTGATGCCCCATTTCATTTCCAAAACAATGCGTGCGTGTATGCTATTAATGATGAACACCAACTGAGGTTACAAAAACGAAACTGCCTTGCGTATGATATTTTTCTCATACGATTTTGTACAACAAGACACAGGCCCGTTCCCAACGTTTAGGCCCACTACACCAGAACAGTCTGCTTGTATGCAAAATCGTATGAAGTTTGATCATACGTATAGCAGCGCTCTTACAAAAATGTAACCATGACGGGCTTGTGCATGAGCTTGAATGCTATAAGAACTGAGTAGTACGAGTAGTTGTGGTATGCCACTGTGAGGGAATATCCAGTCGACATGAACTATTATGGTTTTCAGATTTAGAATTGTCAAAAGGATGGACATGGTAATTTATGTTAGTCCAGCTGAGTACGGAGTAACTTTTTTGAAATGGTCCTGCCAGTCGCAATGATATCTTATAATGCTCATTTTTCTTTCTCACGGGGAAGAACCTATTGGTGAGAGTGGACTTGTAAAGCACGGTTCCACTATAGCCCCCCCCCCCACCCCCCCTTTTTTTTAAATAAACGAGTTTATAAAATTTCCTGGTTTTAGAGCAAATCCAATCATCACCTAAAATTTAGCCATTGACTAGCTCCTGTTGGGTGTAATTGACATTGGTACCTACTAAGAGCATCTTCTATAGGTGATGCAAAATAAGGATGAACCACTTTTTACATCACCACGGAGCAAAAAACGCTCTCCAACTGCAGCCAGTGATGTAAATTTGGCAAAAATTAAAAAAATTAGGGTCTGATGTATATTTTACCTCCGGTGATGTAAATATACATCACCTTCTCGTGCCCCAAAAGGCACATGCCGCATGCGCAGTGAAACTGCCGTGTCGAAATTTCCTTCCCCTTCCTGCCGCTTCGCCCGCAGCCACCGCCGACGCCATTTCAGACAATTCTGTTGCCGCCGCATCCACCTCCTCCCCTCACCGTCCAGCCGCCACCGGCCCTAATCCCGCCGTCGCCTCCTTAAATCCCACCATCGCCACCGAATTGCCGCCACCGCCTCGCCTTAATCTACCCCAATAGTCGCCCCCTGCCCTGCTCGTCGACGACCAACAACAGTCGTCCCTGCCACCGGCACACCTTCTCGCCATTCCCTTGCATCTGTTGACGTGCCTTGCTGCCGCGCCCTTACCTCCGGCCCACCAATGGCACAGAGGAACAAGTGCAAGAGCAAGAACGGCTACAAAGGGGTCCGACTGCACAAGTCCGGCCGGTGCGCCGCCAAGATGCAGCGGGGCAGCGTGTGGTACTGGCACATCACATTCGACAATGCTGACATTGACGCCCCCACCTACGACATCGCCAGATGGAGGCTCAGAGTTCCGCGTCGGAGCTAAATTGCATCACTTGTTGGAGTTGGTTGTTCTCGTTCCCCTAAAAAGCACGTTTTTGGTGTTGTATATTTTACATCAAGCCACTTTTGGAGTCCTATTTTACATGACCAATTGGAGATGCTCAAGTTTTTACAAATAGACAAGTAAAATGCCTGTGTGTTGCCACGGGACATGCATATTCTATTAGTTCAATATTAATTGTGTATAACATATATTTGTAGGATCGTCTTTATATTGTCCAAAATTTCTCAACCTTATTGAGCACTGCACTGCCAACTAAAAGTAAAGTTAAAGTTGTCAAATAATAAGAGATAAAGCATAAGGCAAGTAAAAACAAATATGGACTCACAACAGCAAGCGGGAGATAATACATGTAAATAAATCAAGACGATTGTTCAAATACAAACTTCAGATTGTTATAGTATAAACTGCATTTTGTATATGTTTAACAGTGTTGTAATAAATATATAATGTTACTTCGACTAAATATAATTTATCCCAATTTTCATGAGCAAATCTTGCGTGACTTGTGGAATCTTAGCTATACATTCATTGTCCTTGTATGTCAGCAAATCACATTTAAGCAATTTCATCGATCAATCATTGGACAATTATTTGATATCCCAACTGGTTTGATTTCTCAGTAAACATAATGCCAAGTTGTAAGTTAAACACAAATGATTCTGCATGATGGAGGTGACCTGAACAAACGAATCTCTCTTAATTAAAAATATATAGAATTATCTAATTTCATTCTACAAAATATAGGTATACATAATTTATAAAAAAAATATAAAATACAATTACTCAAAGTATAAGTGTCAAATATCTCACAAATGATGTAAGGATCTATCTATATACGATGTTCTTCGTGTACATACCAATAGGACAATCAGAGCTCTTGTTTATGCCGTGATTTGAACTCTTCTTTTTGCTATCATCTGAGCTCCTTTTCTTATTACCAGCATCCAAAATGACAAGAATCTTGATGTTCCTTCTAGCTGTGGATCTAGATAGCGCAACATACAATTACTCGTAGGAGAACAACGGCTCGGGCAAGTAAATACCCGTGTTTGGTATAGTCTGTCACTGTGCCTTGTTAATTGTCATGGCGAAGCTAAGCCTAATTGGAAATTGTTTCCTCTTGAACTGAAAAGGGAACATCTCATCATCAGAGGGACAAAGGGGGGGGGGGGGTCCTTGGCAAGAATATCCTCTTTCCAACATGTTGGCCCAACACAATCTCGGCATCAATCACATTCCTTTGGAATCCTCGAACCAATAGCCTCGTGCCATTGCAAAGTTTGTTTGCAGGGTCAATGTTTCTGAGTAATATAACAGGGCAATTAATTTTGAGCTTCAACACATGTATGGGAAGCCCATTAGGGATTAGTGTGTTAAGGAACTCAGAGGGGTAGTAGTTGTGAGGGTTGTCCACCGCATGATCAAAGCTATGGTACACCATCTCACCTCCCTCAAATCGATTGATCATCTTCAAATTAATCCTATCCACACAAGCATTCCGTGTTGACAAGTTTTCTCTGGAGGTGATGTAGTTTGGGTCTAACATGTTAACACCGAGACTGGGAAAAATATTTCCTATTAGTCTATTAAGGTCGGTGTCTTTCCCAGTAGATGGCACACATATCTCGTTTGGAAGGCAAACATCACCATCACCATTGGTCTCCTCCTTACCATCACCGATGCACAATAGGTATTCTGCAAACAACGGGTCACTATGTGCCCTCATATTGCGTACCATCTTAAGGTGACGCATGCAATCCCAAAGGTAAGACCTACGTAGTGATGAATCAATTATTTGAGCCCTTGACCCCTTACAGGCAACAAGGAAGACCCGCCTGAAATCTCCACCGAACCGAACCGTCTTTCCGCCGAATGGCAAGTCTAGTCAGCTCATTATATCACGCATATTGTTGTCCAAAGCATCCACTACTTGTCCCTTTGTCATGGAAGCCTCATCCAAAATAATGAGAGAAGCTGACTTTAGGAGCTTGGTAGTCTCGCTCTGTTTCGTGAAGCTACAAAACCCACATCATCAATGTTCAATGGTATCTTGAACCATGAATGAGTTGTTCTTCCTCCGGGCATTATGGAAGTCGCAACACCGGAAGTAGTTGTCGCCATAGCAATCTTTTTATGCATGCATACCATTGCGAGTAGTGCTCTGTAAATATGTGTTTCCGGTGCCTCTAGGTCCATCCACAAAGAACACACCATCCTCATCACCATCAATAGTAGACATAATTTCACCATATGCGGCCCTCTGTTCCATATTGAGTGAGTCTCACATATTTGTGTCCTCGGGGTTGAGCTCGATGGTGGACTCCTTGAAGATCTCCCTTGGAACACAGTGGCACTATCATATTCCTCATCGATATTAGGAAGATGAAATGACTTTATGTCCTTGCCCATTGACTGTAGCATATTCCTAATATCTATTAGAACCATTTTCTCTACTACCACTTTGGATGGATTGTTGTGCCAATAGTCTTCTGACATTGCCTCCAAGTGCTTCTCCTAGAGTCCGCGTACATCGCTTGGCTCGCAAAATACCAATATTGTTGCAAAGAGCCTTCGTAGAGATGATGTCATCTCGCACAATGTAGATTCAGTAAGGGACTCATCCAATGTGTTGACCCCTTCGACCAATCATCTTCTCTTTGCAGCTTCACGAAAGGTTGGTAGGATCTCGCCATTAATGGTCCTTAGATCATCGTAGGAGGTGGCACCGGTGACATGGTTTAGAAGGACCCGCGGGTAATAGCGTTCCCCCTCAGCCGGATGAGAGAACACAATTATTCCAAGTTGTCCACCTGTGTCTTGTGACCTTCTTTTCTAGTATTTATTCTTACGTGTCTGCTAGTATACCATTCAGGGAAGTACCTATACAAGATAGAACGGGCCTCCTCGTGTAACTTGTTCACCTCGAAGTACTCTGTAAGCATTAACTTCCAAGCACCTTCATGGTTAACTACTAGTCGGATATCTTGGCCCTCTTTGAACGACACCATGTGCATGTTTGGAAGATGGAGTTGTAGTTGCATCACAGGTGGTGAGTTCTTACTCAATTCAATGCCGTATATCCTCCACAAGGCCTTCGAAGGAGTCACCCACCTCGCATCTCTATATTGTTTTATATCATCTATGTCTCAATTGCTATCTGCCTTTCCAGCCTCGCTCGTTGAAACAGACGCCCGATCATGGCCCTTGTATATGTACTTGAGTAGGTACTTAAGAACCTTTATATATGCTTCCACATGCCTCAACATTGATGTGACAATTGAAGTGACGCATGAGGTGTGGGTTATATGGGATGACCGACCTATTATTAAGCCATTCCTTCCGAACCATTACTTTACTACATCTTCACGTCTTTTGTAAAGAGGTTAGGAGTCCTTGCCATGTAAGGTAGCGGCGTTGAAAGGCTAAGGATAGTGATTATTGCAAGCAGGCACTACTAGGGAAAACCCTAGTAGTAGTGCTTGAAATATGCATAGCAGTAGCGCTGGGTCCTGCGCTACTGCTACCGCGCTACAGCTAAGTGGCAGCAGTAGCACTGGTATGGGTAGCGCTACTGGTAAGTATGGTTAGCAGTAGCGCTGCCCTGACCAGCGCTACTGCTACAACTTAACTGTAGAGCTTGTACAAACGAAGCGCTGCTGCTAGTAGATGCTTTCTAGTGCTATTGCTAGTATTCCTGCTTTCACAGATTTACACCCCCTCTACGTATTTGTGATGTATTTATACATGCTATATGCAGTAGTTTCATCAGATCATACTAAACATGCACTATTCTCATCATATCATAGACATACAGTAGTCTCGTCATACCATCATCATCATCATTCAACACAAATATCATCACATCTTGAAAATAGCGATACACAAGTGCAATCATGTCATGTTGATACGTCTCCAACGTATCTATAATTTTTGATTGCTCCATGCTATATTATCTACTGTTTTGGACAATATTGGGCTTTATTATCCACTTCTATATTATTTTTGGGACTAACCTATTAACCGGAGGCCCAACCCAGAATTGCTGTTTTTGCCTATTTAAGTGTTTCGAAGAAAAGGAATATCAAACGGAGTCGAAACGGAATGAAACCAACCGGAGAAGTTATTTTTGGAAGGAAAGCTACTGGAAAAACTTGGAGTGCACGTCAGGAAAGGAACGAGGGAGCCACGAGGCAGGGGGCGCGCCCACCCCCTAGGGCACGCCCTCCACCCTCGTGGGCCCCTCGTGGCTCCCCTGACATACTTCTTTCACCCATATATACCCACGTACCCTAAAACTATCGAAGAGCACAATAGATCGGGAGTTCCGCCGCCAGAAGCCTCCGTAGCCACCGAAAACCAATCTAGGACAATCCCTCTCCGGTGGCCATCTTCATCATCCCGGTGCTCTCCATGACAAGGAGGGAGTAGTTCTCCCTCAGGGCTGAGGGTATGTACCAGTAGCTATGTGTTTGATCTCTCTCTCTCTCGTGTTCTTGAGGTGATACGATCTTGATGTATCGCGAGCTTTGCTATTATAGTTGGATCTTATGATGTTTCTTCCCCCTCTACTCTCTTATAATGGATTGAGTTTCCCCTTTGAAGTTATCTTATCGGATTGAGTCTTTAATGATTTGAGAACACTTGATGTATGTCTTGTCGTGCGTATCTTTGGTGACAATGGGATACCACGTGATTCACTTGATGTATGTTTTGATGATCAACTTGCGGGTTCCGCCCATGAACCTATGCATAGGGGTTGGCACATGTTTTCGTCGTGATTCTCTAGTAGAAACTTTGGGGCACTCTTTGAGGTTCTATGTGTTGGTTGAATAGATGAATCTGAGATTGTGTGATGCATATCGTATAATCATACCCACGGATACTTGAGGTGACACTGGAGTATCTAGGTGACATTAGGGTTTTGGTTGATTTGTGTCTTAAGGTGTTATTCTAGTACGAACTCTAGGGCTATTTGTGACACTTATAGGAATAGCCCAACGGATTGATTGGAAAGAATAACTTTGAGATGGTTTCGTACCCTACCATAATCTCTTTGTTTGTTCTCCGCTGTTAGTGACTTTGGAGTGACTCTTTGTTGCATGTTGAGGGATAGTTATGTGATCCAATTATGTTATTATTGTTGGGGGAACTTGCACTAGTGAAAGTATGAACCCTAGGCCTTGTTTCAACGCATTGCAATACCGTTTACGCTCACTTTTATCATTAGTTACCTTGCTGTTTTTATATTTTCAGATTACAAAACTATTATCTACTATCCATATACCACTTGTATCACCATCTCTTCACCGAACTAGTGCACCTATACAATTTACCATTGTATTGGGTGTGTTGGGGACACAAGAGAATCTTTGTTATTTGGTTGCAGGGTTGCTTGAGAGAGACCATCTTCATCCTACGCCTCCTACGGATTGATAAACCTTAGGTCATCCACTTGAGGGAAATTTGCTACTGTCCTACAAACCTCTGCACTTGGAGGCCCAACAACGTCTACAAGAAGAAGGTTGTGTAGTAGACATCGCATGTCTCGAATAAGTGCAACTTCATGGTCATGGAACACGCACAAGTTTCATCATCTCTATCTAAACCATGATATAGAAGAGAAGAGCAATCAGCATGAGCAAGAGCGTGACTATGTAGTACCGACGGTCCCGCCCCTGGTCATGCTGGAGTGTCCACCTCAAGTAACTACTTTCCACTTCGGCTCTGCTGTCGAACCCTCTGTGGCTAGCACCCGGGTACCTGTGCACCTAGGCCTGAGCGGCTGGCCAGTGGTCGTAGACTCGTGGAACCCTCCCAACATACACGGTGTAGTAGTCCTTCGCCATCTCTGATCTATGTACCTGCATCGTGAGTTGATGAATTGAACGATAATATGCAACATAATGTACTTAAGAAAACAAAGAGGCATAATTAGCAAAATACAAGCAACCAATAGTTAACATAAATGACGAGTTCCTCATACCCAAACTAATTAACTAGAGCGATCTATGCTAGTTCAGGACCATGGTTTAGTTACATCACATAGTTTCGCCGTGCATAAATTTAAAGTTTTGCCATAGAAAGACAATAGTGACACATTGTCATCGACAATCAATCCTCCATGTTGGTGGTCCAATCTTTATAGTCAGGGAGGAAGCACACGAGCTTCTTGAAAGGCTTCAGGTCCAGACGCTGAGCGAGTAGTAGTGCTCGGACATCTTCCCGCGTGATTGGCCCATGGTAGAACATCCCTATTGGTTCGAGGACTTGCTTCATGATCACTTGGGCAAGTTCACACTATACGTGATAAAACTCAACTCTGATTTATGATCCGGTGTCTTTCCTATGCTTGTGGCCCAGCTGACAATCTCGGCATCGTTGGTAGTAGCTGGCATGCAAAGCCGTTGATTATCCCTTCTGTACTCGAGCAGGTGATGCATGAGGTAGAATCCATCAGCCATACTGGTGTGCGGTTGCTGGATGCAGTAGAAATCGGTCTTATGATCGAAAGCCAGCCCACAATTCCTGTACTTTTTCACCTAGATATATCCACCAGACAGGCTGAAGGTTAACATGGCACTATCGAGAACACTCTTTATGTGCTTGTAATCCTTTTTCCTGAGGTTCTTCGATGAGTCCAAGTACATAGCATGGGAGTATTCCGGGTAGAGAACAATGAGGATGCCCCCCCGCTGCGCAAATTAAGTACACCTCAAATTAGCCTCCATGCTTGCAAAGTAATGATTAACACTTACGCAAGTATATGTGCGAATGACTTGTGTGGGATGATAAGGCAAGAGAATCACTTCCTTGTCCTTATTAGCGATCATGAAGTCGTTGAGGTACTTGCTTGCATAGTCATGGTGCTCTTTGCAAACTACCAAGAAGCTCTCGTGCATATAAAACGGGTCTGCGACGCAGATATATTTTATGTTCTCCATCCTAATGAAGTAGTTGAGATACAACGCATACATGCTGATGAACTGGAAATCCAGCTTGGTCATGTGGAACATGTCGTAGATGTAGTCAAATCGCAGGATGAACTTATTCGCGGGCCATCCCTCGACGTACAACTTCCCACCTAGCACCTGAGTCACGTAAAGCGGGTATCCTAGTTTTTCCGAGATGAGAAGGCTTTTCTCTTTAGCCAGCACATCTTCATGGAGTCTCTTTAGATCATTGTTCAATATGTTCTCTAGCGCTTTCGCAGGTAGGACCGGTTCGCGGGCGAATGGAAATGCTTCGCACCTTCGACAAGTATTATGTCTACCACCTGGGGCTTCAGAGGCAGCTGGCTGCTTTAAGTAGCTCCTGTGCCTTTAGGGTATTTCCTTTCCTGTCTCCTTCTTTGCTTCTGGACGGGTGGCGGTAGTGAGCCCACCATACCTTCCCTAACCACCACCCCCAGTATCATCGGGCTAATCAGTGGATGACCCTCGGGGGGTTGATGGGTATAGGCAGCATCTGGAGGCGTCTCCTACGAGGATCTCTTTAAGAGAGACTTTTTGCATTCCGCCTTAGGACGTTCTGGCTCTAGCAAATCAGGCAGCATCAAGTCATCATCTCCACGCTCATAGCTTGAGTATTCGTCGTCCTGAGCCATCAATCCTCCATCATCATAGGCGGTATTGAAATACTTGTCTAGGTCATCATCATCACCCTCCATGTCATCATCAACATTTGCTTCTTGAACAACAGGGGCGACATGATCTGGCACTAATGGAGGTTGTCCCTCGCGTCCTCCGCTATCACCCGCCACGACAGGTGCAAGTAATTTGGTAGGTGGGGTGGTGTTCATACCTTCTTGAGAAGGTGGTGTTGGCGTGATACTGGGCGCCTTGAGACGAAGAAGAGACTTCGGTCAAGGCAAGAACCAGCTCTTGCATGCGCCAATCATCTTAGGGGTCTAGTCGTCATCGACTAGTACCGGAGGAGGCAAATCGTCGAAGCCCTCTAAGACACTGGCCACGTTAACCTTGAAGATGCCATCAGGCATCTCTCGGTTGTGGAACATGCGGTCCTTCGGCTTCATGATCGTTTCCTTTCCCATGGCCACCTTCTGGCCCTTGATGTCGTAGAGTAGGGTGCACGGGGTGTCGTCGGCCTACGAAGGAGACATGTCTGCGACGTCAAACATACGAAAGGCAACTGAAATGGAAGACTATAGACATGCTAGTGAAAAGGGTATGACACATAATTACCATGAGGGCGTCGAGCTCAGCCAGCAATGAAGGCCCGCCGAGCATGCAAGAGGCGGAGGTCGGGCTGCTATGGACAAAAGTGAGACCTTTTGCGGTTGCTTGAGCAGGTGCTGGTGTTGTGGTGTTCGCCGAATTTCTCCCGACAAAGCTGGGAAGGGGAAAGGCCTCTGACCGTGCATTTGGATTGTCCTTCAACCAATCGAAAATTACTGGAATCAAGCATTGCACTGCGTCAGTAACCGCTACATTGACTAGCCCGACCAACTCTTCTTTGGTCTCGGCTTTGGTCTTATTGACCGCAATCGCAACCTTCTCGTCGATGGTATGCTGAGTGATGACCAAATGTCTCTTCCTTCTTTCCTCTGGCTCATCGCGGTAGCACGTCTTCCACTAGCACCATCTCCGACGCCGTGCACATGTCCATAGGACGATGGCTTGTCCACCGGGACCTTTTTCAGTATGTTCAGGGCCCGGTTGAATGGGGTGTCCCACTTGGGCCTCGCCGACGACTGTGATGACTCGTCGCTTTCGGCTGCCTTTTGGTGATGCTCTTTCTGCAAAAGGAACGTGGATGGTTTACTAATGTGACAAAACTTGAAGTCGAATTGATTGGAAGCTAATATGATAATGTGGTAATATAACAATTACCATAGGTCTCATGAACTCCCTCGTGTTCGAGTCCATGTAAAAGATCTTTTTGACTTTGTCCCACTTGTACCGGGCCCTGGTCCAGTCATGCTCCAGCGGGTCGGTGAACTCCACCAAGGGGTCTGGGATTCCGTGACTTTCATGTTCGTCATCCTCCTTGACCCATACGTGCCTCTTTCCCTCGTAACCACGGCTTCCGAGGCGGTGGGGAGGCGTGTTCCTGGCCTGGAGCGCCCTCATTTTCTCTGACTTTGCATTGACTGCTTCTTTACCGCAATTCTCCCACGGATCTTTATATTTGACTTCATCCCACGGATCTTTATATTTGACTTCATCCCGGCCAGGGAACAAGAACCTATTGTGCAACTTCTTTAGGAGCATGTGCTCCATATGTGGTATCAGCTTCAACATCTCATCATTGATGTTGGCGGTTTTCCTGAGGATGCATACAAGTTGATTGCCCCAGCACGAGTGCACTTCCTCTGGCACTGTTGGCTCTAACTTATTGGGGGTGCATCTCCGTGACCACAATTTGTCAGATGCCAAGCTCGTTTGGTCTTTGTATCGTCTTCTTCTTCGGTGCTATACTGGCTACAACAGCAGCGTTGCCGGTCTGGGGGTGGTGCCGGTGCCGGTGCCAGTGCTAGTGTCGGCATCGGTGTCGGGGTTGGTGCCATTGCCGCCACCATGCAACCCCATCTGGTGTTCATCTAGGTAATCGAAATAGTGATTTGCTGCCTCGATGGGGTCTGCGAGGCGAGCAGAACCCGTGACTTTGGTGTCGGTAGACATGTTTCCTATTCAACAATTGTAAATAAAAGATATAATGAAGAGAAAAAAGGGGCCTATATTTGGTCGAAATGTTGATTCATTCCCCTTCCGGCAAATCCTAGGTACTCCATATGTCCTAGTTTCTAGCACAAGGCATGCCGAAAATCGCGGAAATTTTTGGCATGAACTTTGCTAAAAAGTGGACATACGGAGCGGCTGAAATTTGCCGAAATGGAAATGAATCAACATTCTAGCAAAACATAGGCCACTCGGATATTTTTTGACAATTGGCACAAGTTCATATAATAGATTTGATGCTATCTCAAGAGAACATGGCAACATCATATGACAGATTTCCAGGACTTAGCAAATTAACCACCTATTAAAAACAGCAACATTGTGTAGGCTATATGCTCCTAAAACATCATCTAGGGTTTTATTTGCTACTGGTTTTTATTTTCTACTGTTTTTTCGTAAATGATCTCTCTCTCTCTCTCTCTCTCTCTGTGCTATTGACCCTAATTAATTAGCTATTGCATTAGCTACTGCCCTAAACAAATTTGCCCTAGCTAAATTTTATATACCCTAAACTAAATTTCCCTAAACTAAATTGCCCTAAACTAAATTGCACTAAACTAAATTTCCTAAATTTCCCAAACTAAATTGCCCTAAACAAAACCGCGCTAAACTAAATTGCACTAAACTAAATTTGCTAAATTGCCCTAAACTGAATTGCTCTCTCTCTCTCTCTGCTACATCTCCTAGCTAGGGTTCATACATCCAACACTTAGCTAGGCTAAATTCAAATTAGAGAGGGAGAGAGCAGAGAAAGAGAGAGGAGGGTAGGGGAGAGTAGAGGGAGAGGCTTACGAGACAGTCTAGAGGGCGGCGGCGTCGAGGTTGAGGGTGGTGGCGGCTAGGTTGAGGGCGGGCGCAGGGGCAATGGCCGGCGAGGTCGAGGGCGGGCGCAGGGGCGACGGCCGGCGGCGATGAGGTCGAGGGCATCGACGGCGGGCGCAGGGGCGAGGTGGAGACTGGGGAATAAGACTTGGTGAAATTTTGAGCCTGCGTGGCGGGGAGGGGGGGGGGTTAACTCACAATAGCGGCTACGCTAGGTTGGAAACAAGCGCTATAGCTAATTTAGCTATACCGCTGGTCCTAAGCAAGCGCTACTGCTAATTGTTCTGATTTTTATTTTTTTAATTCTAAAATACTTAGCTATAGCGCTGGTCCACAAACAAGCGCTACTGCTATTTTTCTTTTCTTTTTATTATTTTCCTTTTCTAGTTTTTAGTTTTCTTTTCTGTTTTCTTTTCTTTTTCTTTTGTATTGCTTTCTCCCTTTTGTTTTTGTTTTTGTTTTTTTCTCCCGACGACGGCGGCGTCTCCCTCTCTCCCGCACTGCGTGAATATTACTGAAACCATGCATGTGGTGGTAACATATTAGTTGACCGATAACGGTTACTTAAGTGCGTACACAAAATAGATACATATATATATATATATAAATGATGGTTTCTGATCAGCTGCGTCGACGATGTTTCACATTGAGCTTCTTCCCTTTCTTCTTCATTGCCGAGTAATTAAGCCCCTCCTTGTGACTTTTCCATAAACATGGAGTACGATCTTTCTTAGGTAATGTAGTATTGATTCTTCTTTCCAACATATGCTTCATCGTCATCGTCATCTTCCCTCATCGGGTTGCCGTATTGGTCATAGTCTTCCTCGTTGGCAACTCCATCCATTCCGACGATGCTCATTTTGGATCTTCTCACAACAACACGATTGGGATTGACCGGGTCGGTTATAAAGAAGCATTGTGTCATGTGCTTAGCTTGTACCCATGGCTCATTTTCGGCGATGACTGATATGTCTCCGTCGTATCTACTTTTCCAAACACTTTTGCCCTTGTTTTGGACTCTAACTTTTATGATTTGAATGGAACTAACCCGGACTGACACTGTTTTCAGCAGAATTGCCATGATGTTGTTTTATGTGCAAAAAACAAAAGTTCTCAGAATGACCTAAAACTCCATGGAATATCTTACAATAAATAATAAAAAATCCTCGCCAAAGATGAAGACCAGGGGGCCCACACCCTGTCCACGAGGGAGGGGGGCGCGCCCCCTACCTCGTGGGCCCCCTGGAGACCTTCCGACTCCAACTCCAACTCTATATATCTGCTTTCAGGGAGAAAAAATAGGAGAGAAGGATTCATCGCGTTTTACGATATGGAGCCGCCGCCAAGCCCTAAAACCTCTCGAGAGGGCTGATCTGGAGTCCGTTCGGGGCACCGGAGAGGGGGATTCGTCGCCGTCATCATCATCAACCTTCCTCCATCACTAATTTCATGATGCTCACCGCCGTGCGTGAGTAATTCCATCGTAGGCTTGCTGGACGGTGATGGGTTGGATGAGATTTACCATGTAATCGAGTTAGTTTTGTTAGGGTTTGATCCTAGTATCCACTATGCTCTGAGATTGATGTTGCTATGACTTTGCTATGCTTAATGCTTGTCACTAGGGCCCGAGTGCCATGATGTCAGATCTGAACCTATTATGTTTTCATCAATATATGAGAGTTCTTGATCCTATCTTGCAAGTCTATAATCACCTATTATGTGTTATGATCCGTTAACCCCGAAGTGACAATAATCGGGATACTTACCGTTGATGACCGTAGTTTGAGGAGTTCATGTATTCACTATGTGCTAATGCTTTGTTCCAGTTCTCTATTAAAAGGATTCCTTAATATCCCTTAGTTTCCATTAGGACCCCGCTGCCACAGGAGGGTAGGACAAAATATGTCATGCAAGTTCTTTTCCATAAGCACATATGACTATATTCGGAATACATGCCTACGTTACATTGATGAATTGGAGCTAGTTCTATGTCACCCTATGTTATGACTGTTACATGATGAACCACATCCGGCATAATTATCCATCACTGATCTGATGCCTACGAGCTTTCCATATACTGGTTTACGCTTATTTAATTTCCCGTTGCTATTGTTACAATCACTACATAATACCAAAAATATTACTTCACTTTCATTACTCTTCGGTTACCATTACCACCACTATCGTATTACTTTGCTACTAAACACTCTGCTGTAGATACTAAGTTTCCAGGTGTGGTTGAATTGACAACTCAGCTGCTAATACTTGAGAATATTCTTTGGCTCCCCTTGTGTCGAATCAATAAATTTGGGTTGAATACTCTACCCTCGAAAGCTGTTGCGATCCCCTATACTTGTGGGTTATCAAGACTAATTTTTGGCGCCATTGCCGGGGAGCATAGCTCTATTCTTTGAGTCACTTGGGATTTATATTTGCTGGACACTATGAAGAATTTCAAAGACGCTAAGACAACAATTTATCCCTCAACTACGAGGGGAGGTAAGGAACTGCCATCTAGCTCTGCACTTGATTCACCTTCTGTTATGAGTAAGCTTGCGACACCTAAACATGCTTCTGCTATTCGTTCTCATATGTCGCATGTTATTGATGATGCTACTTCTGCTATACATGATACTTATGATGAAACTACTTCTATGCTTGATACTACTGTGCCACTTGGTGATTTTCTCGAGGAACGACTTGCTAGGGCTAGAGATATTGGAAATATTGAATCTGATTATGATGATGAAAGTTATGATGAAGAATCACTTGTTATTCCTGAGGGTTATTTATTTGATCAAGAAGCTTCTTTAGCTATTTTAGCTTGCAAAGATAGACATGAACTCAAAAGGTTATTAGCTAAATGGAATAAGCAATCTCTAAATGCTAGGATGAAACCTGACCCTGCTTTTGCTACTTCACCTATCTGTGTTATTGATAAGGATTATGAATACTCTGTTGATCCTGATATAATTACTTTGGTTGAATCTGATCCTTTTCATGGCTATGAATCTGAAACTGTTGTGGCACATCTTACTAAATTAAATGATATAGCCACCCTGTTCACTAATGATGAGAGATCTCGCTACTTTTATATCCTTAAAATATTTCCGTTCTTATTAAAGGGCGATGCTAAGATATGGTTTAATTCTCTTGATCCTGGTTGTGTGCGTAGCCCCCAGGATATGATTTACTACTTCTCTGCTAAATATTTCCCTGCTCATAAGAAACAAGCTACTTTAAAGGAAATATACAACTTTGTGCAAATTAAAGAAGAGAGTCTCCCACAAGCTTGGGGGAGGCTTCTCAAGTTACTTAATGCTTTGCCTGATCATCCTCTTAAGAAAAATGAAATACTTGATATCTTTTACAATGGACTAACCGATGCTTCCACAGATTACCTGGATAGTTGTGCTGGTTCCCTTTTCAGGGAAAGAACACCAGATGAAGCGGAAATCTTATTGAATAATATGTTGACAAATGAAAATAATTGGTCACCTCCTGAGCCAGCTCCTAAGCCAGCTCCCACTCCAATTAATGATCCTATTCCTAAACCAACTCCGAAGAAGAGAGGTGTTCTATTTCTTAGTCCCGAAGATATGCAAGAGGCAAAGAAATCTATGAAATAAAAAGGTATTAAAGCTGAAGATGTTAAGAATTTACCTCCTATTGAAGAAATACATGGTCTTAATTTACCGCCTATTGAAGAAACATATGATCTTAATCCTTTATTTATTGAAGAACCTCGAGACCTCGATAACCCGACACAGGTAGTAAAGGTAAATTCTCTCTATAGATATGATAAAGCTGAAACCCCTCCTGCTAAAATTGCCAGTCAATGCTTGGATGAGTTTGATAATTTTATGTTTAAGCAAGGAGACTTCAATGCTTATTTTGGTAGACAATTTAAACAAGATGCTGATATGATTAAATACTTGGGTGATTATATGGCTAATATTAGAGGTGAACTTAAACTTGTTAGCAAACATGCTTCTATGGTTACCACTCAAGTAGAACAAGTACTTAAAGCTCAAAAGGAATTGCTCAATGAGATGAATAGTAAGAAAAATAATTATGCTGTTAAAGTGGCTACTAGAACTGGTAGAATGACTCAGGAACCTTTGTATCCTGAAGGCCACCCTAAGAGAATTGAGCAAGATTCTCAGAGAAATAATATTGATGCACCTAGTTCTTCTAAAAGGAAGAAAAAGAAAAATGATAGAACTGTGCAAACTTCTAGTGAACCTATTGCTGAACCACCTGATAATCCAAATGATATCTCTATGTCTGATGCTGAAACACAATCTGGCAATGAACATGAACCTAATGAAAATGTTAATGATGATGTTCATAATAATGCTCAACCTAGTAATGATAATGATGTAGAAATTGAACCTGCTGTTGATCTTGATAACCCACAATCAAAGAATCAACGTTATGATAAGAAAGATTTTGTTGCTAGGAAACATGGTAAAGAAAGAGAGCCATGGGTTCAGAAACCCATGCCTTTTCCTCCCAACCCATCCAAGAAAAAGGATGATGAGGATTTTGAGCGCTTTGCTGAAATGATTAGACCTGTCTTTTTGCGTATGCGATTAACTGATATGCTCAAAACCAATCCTTATGCTAAGTACATGAAAGATATTATTACAAATAAAAGAAAGATACCAGAAGCTGAAATTTCCATCATGCTTGCTAATTATACTTTTAAGGGTGGAATACCAAAGAAACTTGGAGATCCAGGAGTACCTACTATACCATGCTCCATTAAAAGAAACTATGTTAAAACTGCTTTATGTGATCTTGGAGCCGGTGTTAGTGTTATGCCTCTCTCTCTTTATATCATAGACTTGACTTGAATAAGTTGACACCTACTGAAATATCTTTGCAAATGGCTGATAAATCAACTGCTATACCTGTCGGTATTTGTGAGGATGTGCCTGTTGTGGTTGCAAACATTACTATTTTAACGGACTTTGTTATTCTTGATATTCCCGAGGACGATAGTATGTCTATTATTCTTGGAATACATTTTCTTAATACTGCAGGGGCTGTTATTGATTGCAACAAAGGCAATGTCACTTTTCATGTTAATGGTAATGAGCATACGGTACATTTTCCGAGGAAACAACCTCAAGTTCATAGTATCAATTCTATCGGAAAAATTCCATCGATTATATTTGGAGGTTTTGAATTTCCTCTTCCTACTGTCAAGAAGAAATATGATATACTTATTACTGGGGATGTGCATATCCCCATTGAGGTAACCTAGTGTTATTTGAAATTTCTCCGGTTTCATGTTAATCGGAATGAGTTTGTTAACAAGACTTGATCAACCTTGTTAGTGGATTCCTTTTGATGAGCATGGGATGGATGAAACTAGAAGCACAACCTTTTGTACCCTCTGTTATTTAGTTGAAATAAAGTAAAAATAAATAATTTTCTGTCTGTTATCTGATTATATGTACAATATAAAAATACCTCAAAAATAAAAGTTCTCCAAATGCCCTGAAAATTAAATATGATTTTTTCTAGAATATTTGAGGATTTATGGAACAAAGAACACACCAGGGGGCCAACCACCTTGCCACAAGGGTGGAGGGCGCGCCCCCTACCTCGTGGGCCCACGGTGGCCCTCCTCCACTTATTCCTACAGCCAAACCCTTCTTCTTCCTCCCACAAACACGAAAAACAACTCAAGCACGAGTTCCAGCCCTCTTTGCTGCCATTTTCGATCTCCCTGCTCAAAGCACCTCTCACAAAACTGCTTGGGGAGATTGTTCCTTGGTATGTGACTCCTCCATTGGTCTAATTAGTTTTTGTTCTAGTGCTTTATTTATTGCAAATTTTTGATGCTTAGGTGACCCTGTTCTTGAGCTTGCATGTCAAATTTATATGGTCAAAAGTAGTTTTGATGCATGATATAGGCCCTAGGCACTTGTAGGAGTGGTTTCTATCAATATTATTGAGTTTGGTTTACTTTTATTTTGAAGTTACTAAAAATCTCAAAAAATATCAAAAAATGATGAGGAGATTATTGAGGGGCTCATCGAGCCAAAGCTCGAAGGAAAAGGCACCGAAGCCTAAGTATAATTTGCCGCGCACCGCGGAGGTTCGGGCGTGTGAATGGCCTTTCGAGGATTTCTTGAGAGCAGCCGGGATTTATGAAGATTTTCATGAATTGGCTCATAATGCAGGCCTCACCGCTTTCCTCCACGACCAATGCGATCAGTATCTCTTACTCACAAATACCTTTGTGCAAAACTTTCATTTTTCATTCTAGGAATTCACCACCTATGGTGGAGTTTCATTTATATGATGAGCATAAGGAGATGTCACTTTATGATTTTTGTCGGATTTGTTTAGTCCCTTTTGAGGGCAAGACAGAAGAACCACATCGTGATGATGTGGAGGGATTTATTGATACTATCACTATAGGGAAAACTAGGAAGGTTTCCGATGCATGAATCACTAGCATACATTTTCCTGTCTTACGTTACTTTGCATTATTTGCTAGTCGTTGCTTAATTGGTCGCGGAAACTGTGGAAACCTTAGTATCTCTGATATTATTATTTTGCTCCAAGGTTTATACAGTGATAACACTTTTAGTATGGGCGGTATGATTGCTAAACGGTTAAGTCTGAACCGTACAAAGGGCCCCATATTTGGAGGCATCTATGCTACACGCCTAGCTGCACATTTTAACATACCTATTAGGCATGCTGAGAAGGAAGAAAAAGTGATGCCTCGTGTTTATCTAGATTATAAAAGTATGGTGGCACATGATTTTATTATTAAGAATAGGGCAGGAGAGCTTAAATATCAAATGTTCTTTAATAAACATCATCCTGAGACTATTACCTTGCCTGCTCCTTCTTTGTTTGATTTGACTGTAGGCACGTACCTTTTCCGTTGACGGCTATTCACGCCTACCAGAACCCTGCACCAGCCGAGGAGCCAGAACCGGAACCACAATTTGATCCTTCATGACAGTCTAACTATCAGTGGGATCCGGAGATGATTGCCAGCCATGGCAATCAGAGCCTTCTTCTTCCTCATCGCAGTACGACCCCAACTATTATTATGGATATCCGCCAGGACAGCCATGGCCATAGACCAACTTAGGCCAAAAGCCTAAGCTTGGGGAGTACGTATTTCTCACCGACATTACATTTATGCTCACACACTCATTGCTAGATGTCGTTGCTCATACTTTTTCATTGTATCATCCATTCTAGTTTATTTCCTTTTATGCTTTCTTCTTGTGTGTCTAATAGACCTTCAGAAAAACCAAAAAATTAGTTGTAGCTTTTAATCAATTTAATTTCCATGCTTGTAGTAGTAATTAAAAAGAAAACCCAAAAAGATTTCATGTTCTTCTTTTGCTTGTTGGGAGCTTTCCCGTGTAAATAGTTTTATTTCTTTTCTTTTCTTTGGGGGTCAGTAGGAGAATACCATGATTAAATTGTTGAAGTGGCTCTTATATGATTTATTGTTGATTTAACCAAGAGCCCATATTGCTTTGTCTTCTCCTGTTTATTTAATGCTCGCAGATTCCAGCTTAGTCCAATGCACGTGCACTCTTATTATTATTCACATCGTTCGGTCGTGCAAGTGAAAGGCAATTATGATGATATATGATGGACTGACTGAGATGAGAAAAGCTGGTACGAACTCAACCTCTTTTGCTTTTGTAAATATGATGAGTTCATCGTTCTTGATTCAGCTTGTTACGAATAAACATGTTCACAATGACAATTAGAGATCATAGTTGCTTGTGCCATGCTTGATTAGCTATGAGTTATAATGGTTTACCTTGCGTGCCAACATGCTTTTGAGATGGTTATGATGTGGTATGATGGGGTGGTATCCTCCTTTGAATGATTTAAGTAACTTGACTTGGCACATGTTCACGCATGTAGTTGAAACAAATCAACATAGCCTTCACGATATTTATGTTCATGGTGGATTATATCCTACTCATGCTTGCATCCAATGTTTATTAATTTTAATGCATGTACATGGCTGTTGTTGCTCTCTAGTTGGTGGCTTCCCAGTCTTTTGCTAGCCTTCACCTGTACTAAGCGGGAATACTGCTTGTGCATCCAATCCCTTAAACCCCAAAGTTATTCCAGATGAGTCCACTATACCTTCCTATATGCGGTATCTACCCGCAGTTCCAAGTAAATTTGTATGGGCCAAACTCTAAACCTTCAAATAATCATCCTGTTTTGTATGCTCAAATAGCTCATGTATCAACTAGGGCTGTCTGTATCTTCCACGCTAGGCGGGTTATTCTCAAGAAGAGTGGACTCTGCTCCTCACTCATGAGAAAATGGCTGGTCACCGGGAGGCCCAGTCCCATGCTTTATGCAAACTAAATCAAAATAATTGCAAAACAAAACTCCCCTTGGGACTGTTGTTAGTTGGAGGCACTCGTTGTTTCGAGCAAGCCATGGATTGATGTTTGTTGGTGGAGGGGGAGTATAAACTTTACCATTCTGTTTGGGAACCACCTATAATGTGTGTAGCATGGAAGATATCGCCATCTCTTGGTTGTTATGTTGACAATGAAAGTATACCGCTCAAAATATTATCCACCTCTATTTCAAAACCGAGCTCTGGCACCTCTACAAATCCCTGCTTCCCTCTACGAAGGGCCTATATATTTACTTTTATGTTGAGTCATCACCCTCTTATTAAAAGCACTAGCTGGAGAGCGCAGCTGCCATTTGCATTCATCACTATTAATTTATATTGGGTGTGACTATGATTGGATCTATTTTACCATGAATTACAATGTCTAGTCAGTCCTTGATCTTTAAAGGTGCTCTGCATTTATGTTTTGCGGTCTCAGAAAGGGCTAGTGAGATACCATCTTGTTATATTATATTATGATTGTTTTGAGAAATTGTTGTCATCCGAGATTTATTATTATGGCTTGCTAGTTGATTATGCTATTGATATGGGTAATCATGAGACCTGAGAATTATTGCAAATGTGGTTAGTTATAATCTTTGCTAAAAACTTGAATGCTAGCTTGACATATTTATAACAACAAGAGCAAACAGAGTTTGTAAAAGTTTTTCTTTATTTCTTTCAGTTTGTCAACTGAATTGCTTGAGGACAAGCAAGGGTTTAAGCTTGGGGGAGTTGACACGTCTCCGTCGTATCTACTTTTCCAAACACTTTTGCCCTTGTTTTGGACTCTAACTTGTATGATTTGACTGGAACTAACCCGGACTGACGATGTTTTTAGCAGAATTGCCATGATGTTGTTTTATGTGCAGAAAACAAAAGTTCTCGCAATGACCTGAAACTCCACGGAATATCTTACAATAAATAATAAAAAATCCTCGCCAAAGATGAAGACCAGGGGGCCCACACCCTGTCCACGAGGGTGGGGGCACCCCCCTAGGGCGCGCCCCCTACCTCGTGCCCCCCTGGAGACCTCCCGACTCCAACTCCAACTCTATATATCTGCTTTTGGGGAGAAAAAAATAGGAGAGAAGGATTCATCGCGTTTTAAGGTACGGAGCCGCCGCCAAGCCCTAAAACCTCTCGGGAGGGCTGATCTGGAGTCCGTTCGGGGCACCGGAGAGGGGGATTCATCGCTGTCGGTGTCAAAACCGGCGGATTTAGGGTAGGGGGTCCCGAACTGTGCATCTAGGCCGGATGGTAACAGGAGACAAGGGACACAATGTTTTACCCAGGTTCGGGCCCTCTTGATGGAGGTAAAACCCTACGTCCTGCTTGATTAATATTGATGATATGGGTAGTACAAGGTAGATCTACCACGAGATCGGAGAGGCTAAACCCTAGAAGCTAGCCTATGGTATGATTGTCTGTTGTGGTTGTTGTGTCCTACGGACTAAAACCCTCCGGTTTATATAGACACCGGAGAGGGTTAGGGTTACACAAGGCCGGTTACAAAGGAGGAGATATCCATATCTGTATTGCCTAGCTTGCCTTCCACGCCAAGTAGAGTCCCACCCGGACACGAGACGAAGTCTTCAATCTTGTATCTTGATAGTCCAACAGTCCGGCCAAAGGATATAGTCCGGCTGTTCGGAGACCCCCTAATCCAGGACTCCCTCAGTAGCCCCTGAACCAGGCTTTAATGACGATGAGTCCGGCGCGCAGTATTGTCTTCGGCATTGCAAGGCGGGTTCCTCCTCCGAATACACCACGGAAGAATTTGAATACAAGGATAGTGTCCGACCCTGCAAAATAAGTTCCACATACCACCGTTGAGAGAATAATATTTTCGCAAATCTAATTTGCTGACCTGTTTTAGCAAAACGACATTACGTCACGGCCCGGTGATTATTCGAACCGTTTCCTTTAACTAGCCCCGCACATAACGCGAGGCAGTTTTTTGACACACCTTGTTAAAGCAGAGATCGTGTCCCCTTATCACATGATTCTCATCAATACGGGCGTGGGTAACCCAACCGCGCCATCGATTACGGCGCTTGTGGGATAAGCGAGTTTTACCAGGCTAGTGGGGGCGCATAGTTTCGTCCGCCCATATAAAGGGATAATGATTCACCTTTTCATCCACGCCTTCTTCCTCCCTTGCTCATCCGTTTTTGCACACTTGAGCTCTAGCGCCCAAGTCTGCACTTCCCACCTCAACCTTCTCCAACCATGTCCGGAGCGGGAGGCAGGTGGATGGTATCCTCCGTCACGGATGGAGACATCAAGAAGCTGAGGAGAGCCGGATACCTGCCCGACGACATCGCGCACCGACTCCCAGATGAGGGGCAGCTCATCCCCACCCCCAAGCCCCATGAGAGGGTAGTGTTCCTCACCCATTTCCTCCGCGGACTGGGATTCCCTCTCCACCCATTCGTCCGGGGGCTCATGTTCTATTACGGCCTGGATTTCCACGATCTGGCCCCGAACTTCATCCTCAACATTCGGCGTTTATCGTTGTGTGCGAGGCCTTCCTCCGCATCAAGCCCCACTTCGGTTTATGACCTTCAATGTCAAGCCGAAGGTTGTGGGCGGTCGGCAGGCGGAGTGCAGAGGCGCCATGGTGGGCAAGATGCCCAACGTCACATGGCTCGAGGGCTCCTTCGTGGAGACCATAAAGGGTTGGCAATCGGGGTGGTTCTACATCACCGAGCCGCGTGACCCTGCATGGGCAGCGGCCCCCGAGTTTCGATTTGGCATCCCCATGCAGCTCAGCTCCTAGAAAGAGAAGGGCCTGTCCTGGGGTAGTTCGGGAGAGCTGACCGGACTCCAAACATGTATTCAAAACATGGTGAGCAAGAAGCTCAAACTTGTCAATGTAGTCCAGGTCATGCTCCACCGCCGGATCCTCCCGTGCCAACAACGGGACTTCAACTTGTGGGAGTTCGACCCCGCGCAGCACCGAACTCTGAACAGGCTCTTCGACAGAACTCACGAAGATGCCTGGAGGGTGCTGTTCAAAAGCGCCGAGGTCCCTCCTCCCATTACTGAGGATCGCGGATTCAACGGTAAGCTGCTTTACCTTTCACATGATACTTATCTTTTATAGATTGACTCCATGCGGGATCTAAACTCCCGTACCTTTGATAGGACTGGCAGGAGACGGCCGGACAGATCGACTGTCCGGCTCCTTTGCCCGAAGGCCCAGCGGATGCTCTTCTAGCGAAGATGCTGACTACGGCTCCTTATACGGTGCCGGAGAAGACCAAGAATGCCAAGGGAACCCGAAAGAGTTCCTGACGCCAGGCGTCGTCGGACTCTCCGTCTGATGACTCTGCGGTGCACTCCTCCCCCGAATATGAGGAAGAAGAAGGAGATGCTCCCCCTCTAGCTGGGGCGATGAGAAAAGGAAGGCCGCCCCAACTGGGGGGGTGAAGGGTCCAAGAAGGGAAGGACTCTCCTTCTGGACAGTTACACTGCCACCGACGAAGGCGAAGACGAGTGGTTGCCCAGGGCCAAGCCCCTGGGGAGATCATAAGTATTCGGATACTAGAGTAACTCATAGCTTTCCTTTGTCGCACTGCTTTCCCTAACGCCGAACATAATTATGCAGGCTGCCACGAGCCAGTATAGATGTATCATCGGACGGCTCCCTGGACTCGTCGGACATGGATAGCGATCGAGTCCCGACCGCCACCTCCCCTCATCCTACTGACGACGCCGAGGTGCTGTCTCAAGAGGCACCGGGTCGAGGGGAGACAGTCCCGGAGGCGCCTCAAGGCGACCTTCCGGACTCCGGGAGCCAAGGGGATGGGGCCCCTGAGAGCTCCGAGTTCGGCCCTCAACCGAACACCACGCCGGAACCTCCAGTGATTCCGGGCTCGGGCAGGCGGCCTCCTTCCAAGAGGGGCAAGACGCCTGTGCCGATGACCTCTGTCCATCCAGAGGCGCCGGACAATCTGCTGGAAGCGCTTCGCAGCGCTTCCATCGACGAGGAGCACCGTACTATTATGAGTGCGGTGGTCCAGAAGGTTTAGTCCGCCAAGAGTGGATTGACTGAAGCCTGTGCCAGCCTTCTAACAGGCTTTGAGGTAAGTGTTTTTTAAAATATAGGAAAAATATTACCGCATAGACAGTTGCCCCTGATGCTTTGTTCGGTGTTCACAAAGAAAAGCCGAACAGAGGATCAAATAATATCGCAGGAGTCTAATATAAGTACGTCAATATGCGTATGCAGGCCTTGCTGCTGGCGTCCGCCGCACTGACTGCGGAGGTTGCCGTACTGAAGCAGGACCTCGAGGGCTCCAAGAAATAGCTCGGCCTTGCCAAGAGGCAGCTCGAGGAGAACAAGGGTAAGTAATACCCTGTCTATAGATAAGTATAAAAAGAATGCGATTGCAAAATGACAGGATTATCATGAATTTGCCAGGGGCCGCGACCGAAGTGGCGACCCTAAAGCAAGCGTTGTCCGAGGCCGAAGATAAAGCGGCCAAGGAGCGCACCGAGCGAGAGAAGCACGAGGCTCGGGTGGGCGAGGTGCAGCAAGAGCTCCAGGCTCTCGTGGCGAAGCACGAGGCGTTAGAGTTTGACTCAAAGATGCGGGAGTCTGAGCTTGCCTTGGCCCTCGAGAGCGCAAAAAGTGCCAAGGCCGAAGCCCAAAAGGCCCTCCAGGAGATTGACGCAATGAAGAAGATAGCGGCGGGTAAGGCTTTCTATATGCAAAGCAAGCATGTAAAACTAAATTACCAATTACTTACCCGAATCCGGAGCTCTCCAGGAGCATTCACAGATTTTCCCTGCAGCATGTCCGATGCCACACAATTTTACCAGGCCGAGGATGGAAACTCAATGGAGAAGTTGTTCTGGTCTCAATATACTGAGGGCGAACACCCGGTGCCAATGAGCGACCACCTGAAGCAGATGGTCGAGCTACATAAGGCGGCCGATCAGGCCATGAAGGGCTTTATAGTCCGGCTGTGGCCTGGCGATGCCTTTCCGAACAGCTTCTTCGGCCTGGTGAGGTGGCTTGTGGATGCCTGCCCGCGGTTGGAGGTCGTCAAGCGATCTGTCTCCATTGAAGGTGCACGCCGGGCTTTCGCCCGTGTGAAATTGCAGTGAGTCAAGCTAGACGCCGTGAAGCTGATCAAGGAGGGGCCGCGGGAGGGCGAGGAGCACCGCCACCCCGAGATGTACTACGAGGGTGTTTTGCCGGGTGCCCGTCTCATAGCGGACGAGTGTTCAAAAGATGTAATATTTGAGTGAGACTTGCTCGGTTTATCCTGTATTTATGAAAACTTGTTTCATATGCGCTATGCAACGCTTGTTTGAATTTAAAATATTGCCTTCTGTTTGGCTGTTTATCCAATCTGAGAGATGGCTAGTCCTCGGCTTCTTCCCCCATGCCACGAGTCCTGGGGTGTTCGGGATAAACCTGAGCACTCTTGTTCCCATGTTTGGGTCCTTCGAGGGAGGTGCTCAGCATAGCGAACAAGGCAACCAGAGTAATAATGATTTATCACTCTCACTTAGCCATAGAATTCTATAATTTTAAATTTCGGCGAAGCCCCTGGTATTCGAAAGGCCGAATTCGGGGCGCG
This sequence comes from Triticum dicoccoides, assembly GCF_002162155.2. Classification (NCBI taxonomy): domain Eukaryota; kingdom Viridiplantae; phylum Streptophyta; class Magnoliopsida; order Poales; family Poaceae; genus Triticum; species Triticum dicoccoides. The sequence goes on along the minus strand of NC_041390.1, from coordinate 422,698,664 downwards.
ATACACGCCTTTAAGCCGGACATGGCCGGCCCCTCGCTCTAAGCGGCATAAGTCTTTAGGGACTCAAAAACCTCGCCAAACAGCGACCAGTCTCTCGCCTTATCATGACAGTCAGTTTTAGCTTTCTCTACATAGGTGCTGAACCCAGCAGAACCGGGGCACAATCACAGTAGTTCTCCTAGCGCTACCTTAGCCGATAGAGCGGATCGTAAGGTACCAAAACATAGGAGCCGGGCAAACCCAACATTTGACCAAAGACATGATTTGGAGCTGATGCATATAATGCTATAAGTTCGGGGTGCCGAACTTGTGAAAGTGTTCGGACTTTTCACACCGTACTGTGGGGTACGTGAGCCCCTTGTGTATTGGCCGTACCAAAGTGTACGGTTGCAAGGGGTCATTAATGAACACACACACACACACACACACACATAGATATATAACAAGAATGCAATAATAGTCGTAATGTCATGCATTGTTTATTCAAAAAATTGCGTTAAAGCAGAGTGATACAGATAGTGCGATAAGCAAAGAGTAGGACTATGTCCCTTCCAAGGGCAAGCTGAGGAATGATATTAAATCGAATATTTCGCTTGTTACTGTAATCCACCTGGGAATTTCGTGGTATGACGTGGCTGTCTGCCTCCTTGGTTGCTGCATCATGTGTTCGGCAATAGTGCTGCCGGATAGTGTTTCCAGAGATTAAGGTCCTGAAAAAAGAGAAAAATAACCAAACGGGAAGCCCCTCATGCGGTTTAAGCCGCGTCTTGGGGCGTGCCGCAGTTGTGCCCCCCTCCCCACCTGTGCACATGGTATTTTTAATGCGTAATTATGTATGCGTGGCACGAGTTTTGCCATTGGGCTGGGATTGGGGTGGGCACCGTATTGCTACGCGAGCTTAGATCGCACCAGGCGGTCTATTTGCCGATTGCTCCGAGCGCGCTTGAAGGTGTCCGGGCTTTGAAGCGCCGAACTGGTTGATTGCCTTGAGAGGTTGCTTTGCGCTTCTGCTGCGAGGGCCGCGGTGTGCTCCTCTGTTCGGAGAGAGCGCTCTGTGTTCCCATTGACTGTAATAACTCCGTGAGGTCCTGGCATCTTGAGCTTGAGGTATGCATAATGCGGTACCGCATTGAATCTAGCAAATGCGGTTCGCCCGTGCAGCGCATGATAACCACTGCGGAATGGGACTATATCGAAGATTAACTCTTCGCTTCGGAACTTATCCGGGGATCCGAAGACCACTTCCCGTGTAATTGAGCCTATGCAATGGGCCTCTACACCTGGAATGACGCCTTTAAAGGTCATTTTTGTGGGTTTGATCCTTGAGGGGTCTATACCCATTTTGCGCACTGTGTCCTGATAAAGCAGGTTCAGGCTGCTGCCGCCATCCATAAGGACTTGAGTGAGGTGAAATCCATCAATGATTGGGTCTAGGACCAGTGCAGTGAATCCGCCATAACGGATACTAGTGGGGTGGTCCCTGCGATCGAAGGTGATCGGACAGGAGGACCAAGGGTTGAATTTTGGGGCGACTGGCTCCAATGCATATACGTCCCTGAGTGCACGCTTCCGCTCCCTCTTGGGAATGTGGGTTGCGTATATCATGTTCACCGTCCGCACTTGTGGGGGAAACCTCTTCTGTCCTCCGGTGTGTGGCTGCCGGGATTCCCCCTCGTCATCGCTATGCGGCCCCTTGTCCTTGTTTTCGGCAATTAACTTGTCGGTCTGCTTGAACACCCAACAATCCCTGTTGGTGTGATTGGCTGGCTTGTCTGGGGTGCCGTGTATTTGACACGAGCGATCGAGTATACGGTCCAAGCTGGACGGACCCAGCGTACTTTGTTTGAATGGCTTTTTCCGCTGACCGGGTTTAGAGCCTTTGAATCCGGCGCTTATGTTTATTGCGACGCTTATGTTTGTTGCGACGTGACCTGCTATTGCCGTCCTTGGTATCCAAGGTACCATGGTTCTTTGATATGTTATTACTGCGAGCCAGCCAGCTGTCTTCTCCCACACAAAAGCGGGTCATGAGCGCCGTGAGAACTGCCATAGATTTCGGCTTTTCCTGACCAAGGTGCCGGGCTAGCCACTCGTCTCGGATGTTGTGTTTGAAAGCCACTAAGGCCTCTGCATCCGGACAGTCGACGATTTGATTTTTATTTGTAAGGAACCGAGTCCAGAATTATCTGGACGACTCTTCTGGCTGCTGAATTATGTGGCTCAAGTCATCGGTGTCTGGTGGTCGCACATAAGTGCCCTGAAAGTTGTCGAGGAATGCGGCTTCCAGATCTTCCCAACAGCTAATGGAGTCTGCTGGCAAGCCGTTAAGCCAATGCCGCGCTGGTCCTTTGAGCTTTAGTGGGAGGTATTTGATGGCGTGTAAGTCATCACCGTGGGTCATGTGGATGTGAAGGAGGAAATCCTCGATCCATACCGCAGGATCTGTAGTGCCGTCGTATGATTCAATATTTATAGGTTTGAAACCTTCTAGGATTTGATGATCCATTACTTCGTCTGTGAAGCATAAAGGGTGTGCGGTGCCTATGTATTGGGCTATATTGTGACGCAGCTCGAATGGGTCTTGCCCGTTGTGTTCGGCCCAGCCGGATTTACTTTTACTGTATCCAGCGTGACATTTATCGTCTCGCATGGTGGCACGCCCTCGTGGTTCGTAGATCGATCTTGCATGCTTTGCTTTGTCCTCCAATATGTCTCGCAGGTCTGGCGTATCTCCCCATGCCTTTTTATTTGAATGGCGTCGGAGTGCGGGCTGAGTTTTTGGCTGGAATGCCTCTCTATCGCGGCCACGAGGTGGCCGATCAGCCGCGTCATACGCTTCTTCCTCCAGTCGGGGTGGCAACCTGCATTTTGGGTAAGTCTTGGAGGGGTGCTCGAGTTTATATTCCTCGGTCGCGAGGACTTCAGTCCATCTGTCAGCTAGCAGATCTTGATCAGCTTGAAGCTGCTGCTGCTTTTTCTTCAGGCTATTTGCCGTGGCCATAAGCCGGTGTTTGAAGCGCTCTTGTTCGACGGGATCCTCTGGCATAGCAAATTCGTCGTCGCCGAGGCTTGCCTCGTCTTCGGAGAGGGCATGTAATTATCATCCTCCTCTTCTCCATCTGCCGCTCTCTCAGGAGGGCTGGCTCCTCCATCCTCCTGCTCTTAATCTTGCTGGAGGGGATTGTTGTTGTCTTCGGCACTATCCGGAGTATTATTATCTCCTGTGCCAGTATCACCACTTTTTCTTTGGCGGGACTTAGAGCGGCGCCGCTGATGTTGGCGCTTGGGTTGCTTCTTGGAGGGGTCATCCTCCGCTATCTCGTCGCCATTGTCTTCTTTGGGTGTATCCACCATGTATATGTCATATGATGAGGTGGCTGTCCAGTGCCCCGTAGGCAGTGGTTCCTCTTCGTCTCCCGCATCATCGTCCATACCGTCGATGTCTTCGGAGTCGAAGTCGAGCATGTCGGTTAAGTCATCGACAGTGGCTACTAAGTGGGTGGTGGGTGGGTCACGAATTTCTTCGTCGTCCGCATCCCAGTCCTGCCGGACATAGTTCGGCCAGGATCCTCCTGACAAGGAGAGAGACCTTAATGAGTTCAGTATGTCGCCAAAGGGCGAGTGCTGAAAAATATCCGTGGAGGCAAACTCCATGATCGGTGCCCAATCGGATTTGATAGGAACAAGCGCAGGCGGTTCTGAGTCCGTGGCCGGAGAAGGATCCGGCAGTTTATCAACATGGATCTTGTGCAAATTAAGGTCGATGTTTGGCTTCATCGCCGCTGAGGGTAAGGCCTCCGTGGCGGGGTCCATCCACCCGTCCACGGAAGGCGCAGCTGGCTCTGAATCGAGGGTCGGAGCGGCTGCCGGTGCAATCTCCTGAACACTGTCCGATGGTAGAGCTAAATCGTACTCATCATGACCGCGTGGCGCACAAGGCAGAGGCTCGAAACCGTCAAAGATCAAGTCTCCACGGACATCGGCTGTGTAGTTTAAGCTTCCAAACCTGACCTGGTGGCCAGGGGCGTAACTTTCGATCTGCTCTAGATGGCCAAGCGAATTGGCCCGCAGTGCAAAGCCACCGAACGCGAAGATCTGTCTAGGGAGAAAAGTCTCACCCTGGACTGCATCGCTATCGATGATAGTAGGAGCCATCAAGCCTAATGGAGACGACACAGAGGAACTCTCAATGAAAGCACCAATGTCGGTGTGAAAACCGGTGGATCTCGGGTAGGGGGTCCCGAACTGTGCGTCTAGGCCGGATGGTAACAGGAGACAAGGGACACAATGTTTTACCCAGGTTCGAGCCCTCTTGATGGAGGTAAATCCCTATGTTCTGCTTGATTAATATTGATGATATGGGTAGTACAAGAGTAGATCTACCACGAGATCGGAGAGGCTAAAACCTAGAAGCTAGCCTATGGTATGATTGTCTGTTGTGGTTGTTGTGTCCTACGGACTAAAACCCTCCGGTTTATATAGACACCGGAGAGGGTTAGGGTTACACAAGGTCGGTTACAAAGGAGGAGATATCCAGATCCGTATTGCCTAGCTTGCCTTCCACGCCGAGTCCCACCCGGACACGAGACGAAGTCTTCAATCTTGTATCTTCATAGTCCAATAGTCCGGCCAAAGGATATAGTCCGGCTGTCCGGAGACCCCCTAATCCAGGACTCCCTCAGTCGCGGTCGTCATCATCAACCATCCTCCATCACTAATTTCATGATGCTCACCGCCGTGCGTGAGTAATTCCATCGTAGGCTTGCTGGACGGTGATGGGTTGGATGAGATTTACCATGTAATCGAGTTAGTTTTGTTAGGGTTTGATCCCTAGTATCCACTATGTTCTGAGATTGATGTTGCTATGACTTTGCTATGCTTAATGCTTGTCACTAGGGCCCGAGTGCCATGATTTCAGATCTGAACCTATTATGTTTTCATCAATATATGAGAGTTCTTGATCCTATCTTGCAAGTATATAGTCACCTATTATGTGTTATGATCCGTTAACCCTGAAGTGACAATAATCGGGATACTTACCGGTGATGACCGTAGTTTGAGGAGTTCATGTATTCACTATGTGCTAATGCTTTGTTCCGGTTGTCTATTAAAAGGAGGCCTTTGCTACGTCTTGAGCTTGCGTTGGTTTTCCCCGAAGAGGAAGGGATGATGCAACAGAGTAGCGTAAGTATTTCCCTCCGTTTTTGAGAACCAAGGTATCAATCCAGTAGGAGGCCATGCTCAAGTCCCTCGTACCTGCACAAAACGATAACTACTCGCAACCAACGTGATTAGGGGTTGTCAATCCCTTCACGGTCACTTAAGAGAGTGAGATCTGATAGATATAATATTTTTTGGTAATTTTGGTATAAAGATGCAAAGTAAAAAAGTAAAAGCAAAGTAAAAATCAAAGCAAGATTAAAGTAATGGAGATTGATATGATGAGAATAGACCCGGGGGCCATAGGTTTCACTAGTGGCTTCTGTCAAGAGCATAAGTATTCTACGATGGGTGAACAAATTACTGTTGAGAAATTGACAGAATTGAGCATAGTTATGAGAATATCTAGGCATGATCATGTATATAGGCATCATGTCTGTGACAAGTAGATCGAAACGATTCTGCATCTACTACTATTACTCCACTCATCGACCGCTATCCAGCATGCATCTAGAGTATTAAGTTAAAAACAGAGTAACGCCTTAAGCAAGATGACATGATGTAGAGAGATAAATTCATGCAATATTAAATAAACCCCATCTTGTTATCCTCGATGGCAACGATGCAATACATGCCTTGCTGCCTCTTCTGTCACTTGGTAAGGACACCGCAAGATCGAACCCAAAGCTAATCACTTCTCCCATGGCAAGAACTACCAATCTAGTTGGCCAAACCAAACGGATAATTTGAAGAGACTTGCAAAGATAACCAATCATACGTAAAAGAATTCAGGGAAGATTCAAATATTATTCATAGATAGACTTGATCATAAACCCACAATTCATCGGTCTCAACAAACACACCGCAAAAAGAAGATTACATCGAATAGATCTCCACAAGAGAGGGGGAGAACTTTGTATTGAGATTCAAAGAGAGAGAAGAAGCCATCTAGCTACTAACTATGGACCCGAAGGTCTGAGGTAAACTACTCACACTTCATCGAAGAGGCTAGGGTGATGTAGAGGCCCTCCTTGATGATGGCCCTCTTCCGGTGGAGCTCCGGAATAGGCCCCAAGATGGGATCTCATGGATACAGAAAGTTGCGGCGGTGGAATTAGGTTTTTGGCTCCTGTTCTGATCGTTTGGGGGTACGTGTGTATATATAGGAGGAAGAAGTACACCGGAGGAGCAACGAGGGGCCCACGAGGCAGGGGGCGCGCCCTAGGGGGGCGCCCCCACCCTCGTGACTGCCGCTTTTGTTCCTTGGAGCTGGGTCCAAGTCTCCTGGATCACGGTCGGTGAGAAAATCACGTTCCCGAAGATTTTATTCTGTTTGGACTCCGTTTGATATTCCGTTTCTTCGAAACACTGAAATAGGCAAAAAAACAGCAATTCTGGGCTGGGCCTCTGGTTAATAGGTTAGTCCCAAAAATAATATAAAAGTGGAAAATAAAGCCCACTATAGTCCAAAACAGTAGATAATATAGCATGGAGTAATCAAAAATTATAGATACGTTGGAGACGTATCACGCATCCCCAAGCTTAATTCATGCTCGTCCTCGAGTAGGTAAATGATAAAAAGAGAATTTTTGATGCGGAGTGCTACTTGGCATAATTTCAATGCAAATCTTCTTAATTGTGGTATGAATATTCAGATTAGAAAGATTCAAGACAAAAGTTTATATTGACATAAAAATAATAATACTTCAAGCATACTAACAAAGCAATTATGTCTTCTCAAAATAACATGGCCAAAGAAAGTTATCCCTACAAAATCATATAGTCTGGCTATGCTCCATCTTCACCACACAAAATATTTAAATCATGCACAACCCCGATGACAAGCCAAGCAATTGTTTCATACTCTAACTTTTTCAAAACTTTTTCAATCTTCATGCAGTACATGAGCGTGAGCCATGGATATAGCACTATAGGTGGAATAGAAGGGTGGTTGTGGAGAAGACAAAAAGGAGGGGAAGATAGTCTCACATCAACTAGGCGTATCAACGGGCTATGGAGATGCCCATCAATAGATATCAATGTGAGTGAGTAGGGATTGCCATGCAACGGATGCACTAGAGCTATAAATGTATGAAAGCTAAACAAAAGAAACTAGTGGGTGTGCATCCAACTTGCTTGCTCACGAAGACCGAGGGCAATTTGAGGAAGCCCATCATTGGAATATATAAGCCAAGTTCTATATTGTAAAATTCCCACTAGTATATGAAAGTGACAACATATGAGACTCTCTATATGAAGAACATGGTGCTACTTTGAAGCACAATATATGAGACTCGCTATATCATGGTGCTACTTTGAAGCACAAGTGTGAAAAAAAAGATGGTAGCATTGCCCCTTTTTATTTATTTTATTTTTTGGGGCCTTCTTTTTTTTCTTTGGCCTTTTTTTATTGGGACAATGCTCTATTGAATGATGATCATCACACTTTTATTTATTTACAACTCAACGATTACAACTCGGTTCTAAAACAAAGTATGACTCTATATGAATGCCTCTGGCGGTGTACCGGGATATGCAATGAATCAAGAGTGACAAGTATGAAAAAATTATGAACGGTGGCTTTGCCACAAATATTATGTCAACTACATGATCATGCTAAGCAATATGGTAATGATGAATGTGTCATGATGAACTAGATGGTGGAAAGTTGCATGGCAATATATCTCGGAATGGCTATGGAAATGCCATAATAGGTAGGTATGGTGTCTGTTTTGAGGAAGGTATATGGTAGGTGTATGATACCGGCGAAAGGTGCGCGGTATTAGAGAGGCTAGCAAAGGTGGAAGGGTGAGAGTGCGTATAATCCATGGACTCAACATTAGTCATAAAGAACTCATATACTTATTGCAAAAATCTAGAAGTTATCAAAGAAAAGTATTACGCGCATGCTCCTAGGGGGATAGATTGGTAGGAAAAGACCATCGCTCATCCTCAACTGCCACTCATAAGGAAGACAATCAATAAATAAATCATGCTTCGACTTCGTCACATAACGGTTCACCATACGTGCATGCTACGGGAATCACAAACTTTAACACAAGTATTCTTTAAATTCACAACTACTCAACTAGCATGACTTTAATATTATCACCTCCATATCTCAAAATAATTATCATGCTTCAATCTTTTCTTAGTATTCAACACACTCAAAAGAAAGCTTCACAAATCTTGAATACCAAGCATATTATTATTAAGCAAATTACCATGCTATTAAGAGACTCTCAAAATAATTCAAGTGAAGCATGAGAGATCAATAGTTTCTTTAAAACAAATCCACCACCGTGCTCTAAAAGATCTAAGTGAAGCACATAGAGTGAAATTATAACGCTCAAAAGATATAAGTGAAGCACATATAGCAAAATTAACTAGCTCGAAAGATATAAGTGGAGCACATAGAGCAAAACTACTTAGCTCAAAAGATATAAGTGAAGCACATAGAGTATTCTATCAAATTTTAATTCATGTATGGCTCTCTCAAAAGGTGTGTACAGCAAGGATGGTTGTGGCATACTAAGACACAAAGACACAAATAATACAAGACGCTCCAAGCAAAACACATATCATGTTGGTGAATAAAAATATAGCTCCAAGTAAATTACCGATGGAAGTGGACGAAAGAGGGGATGCCTTCTGGGGCATCCCCAAGCTTTGAATTTTTGGTGTCCTTGGATTATCTTGGGGGTGCCATGGGCATCCCAAATCTTAGGCTCTTGCCACTCCTTGTTCCATGATCCATCAAAAGAATTCACCCAAAACTTGAAAACTTCACAACACAAAACTCAAAATAGAGAACTCGTGAGCTCCGTTAGCAAAAGAAAACAAAAGACCACTTCAAGATACTGTAATGAACTCATTCTTTATTTATATTGGTGTTAAACCTAATGTATTCCAACTTCTCTATGGATTATAAACTATTTTACTAGTCATAGATTCATCAAAATAAGCAAACAACACAAGAAAAACAGAATCTGTCAAAAACAGAACAGTCTGTAGTAATCTGTAGCTAGCGCAAGATCTGGAACCCCAAAAATTCTAAAATAAATTTTAAGACGTGAGGAATTTATCTATTAATCATCTTCGAAAAGAATTAACTAAATATCACTCTTCAAATAAAAATTACAGCAGTTCTCGTGAGCGCTAAAGTTTCTGTTTTTTACAGCAAGTTCAACAAGACTTTCCCCAAGTCTTCCCAACGGTTCTACTTGGCACAAACACTACTTAAACACAAAGAACACAACCAAAACAGAGGCTAAATAATTTATTTATTAAATAACAGCAAGGAAAAATATTGGGATGTCTCCCAACAAGCGCTTTTCTTTAAAGCCTTATAGCTAGGCATTGATAATTTTAATGATGCTCACATGAAAGACAAGAATTGAAGCACAAAAGGAGCATCATAAAGCATGTGACAAACACATCTAAGTCTAACATACTTCCTATGCATAGGCATCTTATAGGCAAACAAATTAGCAAGGCAAGTAAAAACTAGCATATGCAAGGAAGAGGAAAGAAACAATAGGAATCTCAACATAACGAGAGGTAATTTAGTAACATGAAAATTTCTACCACCATATTTTCCTCTCTCATAGTAATTACATGTAGGATCATAAGCAAATTCAACAATATAGCTATCACATAAAATATTCTCAACAGGATCCACGTGTATGCAAAGTTGGCACTTTTCCGAAATAGTGGGATTAACTTTAACTAAAGTCATGACCTTCCCAAACGCACTTTTATCAAAAACTTCATAAGACTGAACATTCTCTAAATATGTGGGATCTAAAGTTGACATTCCTCCAAACCCACTTTCAATATTATTGCAAACATTATAATAAATCTCATATTCATCATGGGGTTTAAATAAATTTTCAAGATCAAAAAAAGAATCACCCCAATCATGATCATTGCAACAAGTAGAGGACATAACAAAACTAGCATCCCCAAGCTTAGGGTTTTGCATATTATTAGCACAATTGTCATTAATAGAATTTATAATAACATCATTGCAATCATGCTTTTTATTCAAAGATCTATCGTGAATCACTTCATAACACACTTCATTGCAATTTTCAGATTCATGAATTTCAAGCAAAACTTCATAAAGATAATCTAGTGCACAAAACTGACAAGCAATTGTTTCAACATAACTGGATCTCTTAAAAAGATTAGCAAGTGGATGAGGATCCATAAATCTTAGGTTCTCTGTTTAGTAATAAATAAATGACTATTCCAACCATACGAGCAAACAAAAAGCAAACGGGCCAGAAGAGGCAAATAGAGAGGGAGGATAGAGAGAGAGAGGGCGAATAAAACGGCAAGGGTGAAGTGGGGGAGAGGAAAACGAGAGGCAAATGGCAAATAATGTAATGCGAGAGATAGGAATTGCGATGGGTACTTGGTATGTTGACTTTTTGTGTAGACTCCCCGGCAACAGCGCCAGAAATCCTTCTTACTACGTCTTGAGCTTGCGTTGGTTTTTCCTGAAGAGGAAGGGATGATGCAGCAGAGTAGTGTAAGTATTCCCCTCAGTTTTTGAGAACCAAGGTATCAATCCAGTAGGAGGCCACGCTCAAGTCCCTCGTACCTGCACAAAATGATAGCTACTCGCAACCAATGCGATTAGGGGTTGTCAATCCCTTCAAGGTCACTTACGAGAGTGAGATCTGATAGATATAATATTTTTGGTATTTTTGGTATAAAGATGCAAAGTAAAAAGTAAAAGCAAAGTAAAAAGCAAAGCAAGATTAAAGTAATGGAGATTGATATGATGAGAATAGACCCGGGGGCCATAGGTTTCACTAGTGGCTTCTCTCAAGAGCATAAGTATTCTACGGTGGGTGAACAAATTACTATTGAGCAATTGACAGAATTGAGCATAGTTATAAGAATATCTAGGCATGATCATGTATATAGGCATCACGTCCGTGACAAGTAGATCGAAACGATTCTGCATCTACTACTATTACTCCACTCATCGACTGCTATCCAGCATGCATCTAGAGTGTTAAGTTAAAAACAGAGTAACGCCTTAAGAAAGATGACATGATGTAGAGAGATAAATTCATGCAATATGAAATAAACCCCATGTTGTTATTGTTGGGGAACGTTGCAGAAAATTAAAATTTTTCCTACGGTTTCACCAAGATCCATCTATGAGTTCATCTAAGCAACGAGTCTAGGGAGAGAGTTTGCATCTACATACCACTTGTAGATCGCGTGCGGAAGCTTGCAAGGTGATGATGTAGTCGTACTCGACGTGATCCAAATCACCGATGACCAGCGCCAAACGGACGACACCTCCGCGTTCAACACACGTACGGAACAGCCACGTCTCCTCCTTCTTGATCCAGCAAGGAAGGGAGGAGAGGTTGAGGGAGATGGCACCAGCAGCAGCACGACGGCGTGGTGTTGATGGAGCTGCAGTACTCCGGCAGAGCTTCGATAAAGCACTATGGAGGTGGAGGAGGTGTTGGGGAGGGAGAAGGAGGCAACCAAAGGCCAGGGCGTTCAGGTATGAAGTCCCTCCTCTCCCCCACTATATATAGGGGTGCCAAGGGGGGGTGGCCGGCCCTAGGAGATCCAATCTCCTAGGGGGTGCGGCGGCCAAGGGGGGTTTTCCCTCCCCCCAAGGCACCTAGGAGGTGCCTTACCCTCCTAGGACTCTTGCCCCCTTAAACCCTAGGCGCATGGGCCTATGTGGGGCTGGTGCCCTTGGCCCATTAGGCCAAGGTGCACCCCCTTACAGCCCATGTGGCCCCCCGGGATAGGTGGACCCATCCGGTGGACCCCCGGGACCCTTCCGGTGGTCCCGGTACAATACCGATAACCCCGAAACTTGTCCCGATGCCCGAAACAGGACTTCCCATATATAAATCTTTACCTCCGGACCATTCCGAAACTCCTCGTGACGTCCGGGATCTCATCCGGGACTCCGGACAACATTCGGGCTACTGCATATACATATCCCTATAACCCTAGCGTAACTGAACCTTAAGTGTGTAGACCCTACGGGTTCGGGAGACATGCAAACATGACCGAGACTCTCTCAGTCAATAACCATCAGCGGGATCTGGATACCCATGATGGCTCCCACATGCTCCTCGATGTTGTCATCGGATGAACCACTATGTCGAGGATTCGATCAAACCCTGTATGCAATTCCCTTTGTCAATCGGTACGTTACTTGCCCGAGACTCGATCGTCGGTATCCCAATACCTTGTTCAGTCTCGTTACCGGCAAGTCACTTTACTCGTACCGTAATGCATGATCCCGTGTCCAACACCTTGGTCACATTGAGCTCAATATGATGATGCATTACCGAGTGGGCCCAGAGATACCTCTCCATCATACGGAGTGACAAAACCCAGTCTCGATCCGTGTCAACCCAACAGCTACTTTCGGAGATACCTGTAATGCACCTTTATAGTCACCCAGTTACGTTGTGACGTTTGGTACACCCAAGGCACTCTTACGGTATCCGGGAGTTACACGATCTCATGGTCGAAGGAAGAGATACTTGACACTTGCAAAGCTCTAGCAAAACGAACTACACGATCTTTTATGCTATGCTTAGGATTGGGTCTTGTCCATCACATCATTCTCCTAATGATGTGATCCCGTTATCAACGACATCCAATGTCCATAGTCAGGAAACCATGACTATCTGTTGATCACAACGAGCTGGTCAACTAGAGGCTTACCAGGGACATTGTGTGGTCTAAGTATTCACACGTGTATTACGATTTCCGGATAATACAGTTATAGCATGAATAAAAGACAATTATCAGGAACAATGAAATATAATAATACTTTTATTATTGCCTCTAGGGCATATTTCCAACAGTCTCCCACTTGCACTAGAGTCACTAATCTAGTTACATTGTGATGAATCGAACACCCATAGAGTTCTGGTGTTGATCATGTTTTGCACGCGAGAGAGGTTTAGTCAGCGGATCTGCGACATTCAGATCCGTGTGCACTTTGCAAATCTCTATGTCTCCATCTTGAACATTTTCACGGATGGAGTTGAAACGACGCTTGATGTGCCTGGTCTTCTTGTGAAACCTGGGCTCCTTTGCGAGGGCAATAGCTCCAGTGTTGTCACAGAAGAGTTTGATCGGCCCCGACGCATTGGGTATGACTCCTAGGTCGGTGATGAACTCCTTCACCCAAATCGCTTCATGTGCTGCCTCCGAGGCTGCCATGTACTCCGCTTCACACGTAGATCCCGCCACGACGCTCTGCTTGCAGCTATACCAGCTTACTGCTCCACCATTCAACATATACACGTATCCGGTTTGTGACTTAGAGTCATCCGGATCTGAGTCGAAGCTAGCGTCGACGTAACCCTTTACGACGAGCTCTTCGTCTCCTCCATAAACGAGAAACATGTCCTTTGTCCTTTTCAGGTACTTCGGGATATTCTTGACCGCTGTCCAGTGTTCCTTGCCGGGATTACTTTGGTATCTTGCTACCAAACTTACGGCAAGGTTTACATCGGGTCTGGTACACAGCATGGCATACATAATAGATCCTATGGCTGAAGCATAGGGGATGACACTCATCTCTTCTTTATCTTTTGCCGAGGTCGGTGACTGAGCTGAGCTCAGTCTCATACCTTGTAACATAGGCAAGAACCCCTTCTTGGACTGATCCATTCTGAATCTCTTCAAAATCTTATCAAGGTATGTACTTTGTGAAAGACCTATGAGGCGTCTCGATCTATCTCTATAGATCTTGATGCCTAATATATAAGCAGCTTCTCCAAGGTCCTTCATTGAAAAACACTTATTCAAGTAGGCCTTAATGCTGTCCAGAAATTCTATATTATTTCCCATCAGGAGTATGTCATCTACATATAATATGAGAAATGCTACAGAGCTCCCACTCACTTTCTTGTAAACGCAGGCTTCTCCATAAGTCTGCATAAACCCAAACGCTTTGATCATCTCATCAAAGCGAATGTTCCAACTCCGAGATGCTTGCACCAGTCCATAAATGGATCGCTGGAGCTTGCATACTTTGTTAGCGTTCCGAGGATCGACAAAACCTTCCGGCTGCATCATATACAGTTCTTCCTTAAGATGCCCGTTAAGGAATGCTGTTTTGACGTCCATCTGCCATATCTCATAATCATAGTATGCGGCAATTGCTAACATATTCGGACGGACTTTAGCTTCGCTACGGGAGAGAATGTCTCGTCGTAGTCAATCCCTTGAACCTGTCGATAACCCTTAGCGACAAGTCAAGCTTTATAGATGGTAACATTACCATCCGCGTCCGTCTTCTTCTTAAAGATCCATTTGTTTTCTATCGCTCGCCGATCATCGGGCAAGTCTGTCAAAGTCCATACTTTGTTTTCATACATGGATTCTATCTCGGATTTCATGGCTTCAAGCCATTTGTTGGAATCCGGGCCCGCCATTGCTTCTTCATAGTTCGAAGGTTCATTGTTGTCTAACAACATGATTTCCAGGACAGGGTTGCCGTACCACTCTGGTGCGGAACGTGTCCTTGTGGACCTACGAAGTTCAGCAGTAACTTGATCCGAAGTACTTTGATCATTATCATGGTTTTCCCCTTCAGTTGGTGTGGGCATCACAGGAACGGTTTCCTGTGCTGCGTCACTATCCCGCTCAAGAGGTAGTACTTCATCGAGTTCTACTTTCCTCCCACTTACTTCTTTCGAGAGAAACTCTTTTTCCAGAAAGCATCCGTTCTTGGCAACAAAGATCTTGCCTTCGGATCTTAAGTAGAAGGTATACCCTATAGTTTCCTTAGGGTATCCTATGAATACGCATTTTTCCGACTTGGGTTCGAGCTTTTCAGGTTGAAGTTTCTTGACATAAGCTTCGCATCCCCAAACTTTTAGAAACGACAGCTTAGGTTTCTTTCCAAACCATAATTCATACGGTGTCGTCTCAACGGATTTAGACGGTGCCCTATTTAAAGTGAATGTAGCTGTCTCTAGAGCGTATCCCCAAAATGATAGTGGTAAATCGGTAAGAGACATCATAGACCGCACCATATCCAATAGAGTGCGATTACGACGTTCGGACACACCGTTTCGCCGAGGTGTTCCAGGCGGCGTGAGCTGTGAAACGATTCCACATTTCTTTAAGTGTGTACCAAATTCGTGACTTAAGTATTCTCCTCCACGATCTGATCGTAAGAATTTTATCTTTCGGTCACGTTGATTCTCCACCTCATTCTGAAATTCCTTGAACTTTTCAAAGGTCTCAGACTTGTGTTTCATTAAGTAGACATACCCATATCTACTCAAGTCATCTGTGAGAGTGAGAACATAACGATATCCTCCGCGAGCCTCAACGCTCATTGGACCGCACACATCGGTATGTATGATTTCCAACAAGTTGGTTGCTCGCTCCATTGTTCCGGAGAACGGAGTCTTGGTCATTTTACCTAAGAGGCATGGTTCGCACGTGTCAAACGATTCATAATCAAGAGACTCTAAAAGTCCATCGGCATGGAGCTTCTTCATGCGCTTGACACCAATGTGACCAAGGCGGCAGTGCCACAAGTATGTGGGACTATCGTTATCAACTTTAAATCTTTTGGCATCTACACCATGAACATGTGTAATATTACGCTCGAGATTCATTAAGAATAAACCATTGACCATCGGAGCATGACCATAAAACATATCTCTCATATAAATCGAACAACCATTATTCTCAGACTTAAATGAGTAGCCATCTCGTATTAAACGAGATCCAGATACAATGTTCATGCTCAAACTTGGCACTAAATAACAATTATTAAGGTTCAAAACTAATCCCGTAGGTAAATGTAGAGGCAGCGTGCCGACGGCGATCACATCGACTCTGGAACCATTCCCGACGCGCATCGTCACCTCGTCCTTCGCCAGTCTCCGTTTATTCCGCAGCTCCTGCTGTGAGTTACAAATATGAGCAACGGCACCGGTATCAAATACCCAGGAGTTACTACGAGTACTGGTAAGGTACACATAAATCACATGTATATCAAATATACCTTTGGTGTTGCCGGCCTTCTTATCCGCTAAGTATTTGGGGCAGTTCCGCTTCCAGTGACCCTTCCCCTTGCAATAAAAGCACTCAGTCTCAGGCTTGGGTCCATTCTTTGACTTCTTCCCGGTAACTAGCTTACCAGGCGCGGCAACATCTTTGTCGTCCTTCTTGAAGTTCTTCTTACCCTTGCCCTTCTTGAACTTAGTGGTCTTATTGACCATCAACACTTGATGTTCTTTCTTGATTTCAGCCTCTGCTGACTTCAGCATCGAGAACACTTCAGGAATGGTCTTTTCCATTCCCTGCATGTTGTAGTTCATCACAAAGCTCTTGTAGCTTGGTGGGAGCGACTGGAGGATTCTGTCAATGACCGCCTCATCTGGGAGGTTAATGTTCAGCTGGGTCATACGGTTGTGCAACCCAGACATCTTCAGGATGTGCTCACTGACAGAACTGTTTTCCTCCATCTTACAACTGTAGAACTTGTCGGAGACATCATATCTCTCGACCCGGGCATGAGCTTGGAAAACTAGTTTCAGCTCTTCGAACATCTCATATGCTCCGTGATGCTCAAAACGCTTTTGGAGCCCCGGTTCTAAGCTGTAAAGCATGCCGCACTGAACGAGGGAGTAATCATCAGCGCGAGACTGCCAAGCATTCATAATGTCTTGGTTCTCTAGGACAAGAGCGTCACCTAGCGGTCCTTCTAGGACATATTGTTTCCTGGCAGCTATGAGGATGATCCTCAGGTTCCGGACCCAGTCCGTATAGTTGCTGCCATCATCTTTCAGCTTGGTTTTCTCTAGGAACGCGTTGAAGTTCATGTTGACATAAGCATTGGCCATTGATCTACAAGACATATTTGCAAAGGTTTTAGACTAAGTTCATGATAATAAAGTTCTAATCAAATTATGAACTCCCACTTAGATTAGACATCCCTTTAGTCATCTAAGTGTTACACGATCCGAGTCGACTAGTCCGTGTCCGATCATCACGTGAGACGGACTAGTCATCTTCGGTGAACATTTTCATGTTGATCGTATCTTCCATACGACTCGTGTTCGACCTTTCGGTCTCCGTGTTCCGAGGCCATGTCTGCACATGCTAGGCTCGTCAAGTTAACCCTAAGTGTTTTCGCTGTGTAAAACTGTCTTACACCCGTTGTATGTGAACGTAAGAATCCATCACACCCGATCATCACGTGGTGCTTAGAAACGATGAACTGTAGCAACGGTGCACAGTTAGGGGAGAACACTTCTTGAAATTTTATAAGGGATCATCTTATTTACTACCGTCGTCCTAAGTAAACAAGATGCATAATACATAATAAACATCACATGCAATTATATAGTTGTGACATGATATGGCCAATATCATATAGCTCCATTGATCTTCATCTTCGGGGCTCCATGATCATCTTGTCACCGGCTTGACACCATGATCTCCATCATCATGATCTCCATCATCGTGTCTTCATGAAGTTGTCACGCCAACGACTACTTCTACTTCTATGACTAACGTTTAGCAATAAAGTAAAGTAGTTTACATGACGTTATTCAATGACACGCAGGTCATACAAAAAATAATGACAACTCCTATGGCTCCTGCCGGTTGTCATACTCATCGACATGCAAGTCGTGAATCCTATTACAAAGAACATGATCTCATACATCACAGTTCATCATTCATCACAACTTCTGGCCATATCACATCACATGATCAATCGCTGCAAAAACAAGTTAGACGTCCTCTAATTGTTGTTGCATCTTTTACGTGGCTGCAATTGGGTTCTAGCAAGAACGTTTTCTTACCTACGAATCACCACAACGTGATTTTGTCAACTTCTATTTACCCTTCATAAGGGCCCTGTTCATCGATTCCGCTCCAACTAAGGTGGGAGAGACAGACACCCGCCAGACACCTTATGCAACTTGTGCATGTCAGTCGGTGGAACCGGTCTCACGTAAGAGTACGTGTAAGGTTGGTCCGGGCCGCTTCATCCCACAATACCGTTGAGCAAGAAAAGACTAGTAGAGGCAAGTAAGATGACAAAATCCACGCCCACAACAAAGTTGTGTTCTACTCGTGCAAAGAGAACTACGCATAGACCTAGCTCATGATGCCACTGTTGGGGAACGTTGCAGAAAATTAAAATTTTTCCTACGGTTTCACCAAGATCCATCTATGAGTTCATCTAAGCAACGAGTCTAGGGAGAGAGTTTGCATCTACATACCACTTGTAGATCGCGTGCGGAAGCTTGCAAGGTGATGATGTAGTCGTACTCGACGTGATCCAAATCACCGATGACCAGCGCCAAACGGACGGCACCTTCGCGTTCAACACACATACGGAACAGCCACGTCTCCTCCTTCTTGATCCAGCAAGGAAGGGAGGAGAGGTTGAGGGAGATGGCACCAGCAGCAGCACGACGGCGTGGTGTTGATGGAGCTGCAGTACTCCGGCAGAGCTTCGCTAAGCACTATGGAGGTGGAGGAGGTGTTGGGGAGGGAGAAGGAGGCAACCAAAGGCCAGGGCGTTCAGGTATGAAGTCCCTCCTCTCCCCCACTATATATAGGGGTGCCAAGGGGGGTGGCCGGCCCTAGGAGATCCAATCTCCTAGGGGGTGCGGCGGCCAAGGGGGGTTTTCCCTCCCCCCAAGGCACCTAGGAGGTGCCTTACCCTCCTAGGACTCTTGCCCCCTTAAACCCTAGGCGCATGGGCCTATGTGGGGCTGGTGCCCTTGGCCCATTAGGCCAAGGCGCACCCCCTTACAGCCCATGTGGCCCCCCGGGACAGGTGGACCCATCCGGTGGACCCCCGGGATCCTTCCGGTGGTCCCGGTACAATACCGATAACCCCGAAACTTGTCCCGATGCCCGAAACAGGACTTCCCATATATAAATCTTTACCTCCGGACCATTCCGGAACTCCTCGTGACGTGCGGGATCTCATCCGGGACTCCGAACAACATTCGGGCTACTGCATATACATATCCCTATAACCCTAGCGTAACTGAACCTTAAGTGTGTAGACCCTACGGGTTCGGGAGACATGCAGACATGACCGAGACTCTCTCAGTCAATAACCATCAGCGGGATCTGGATACCCATGATGGCTCCCACATGCTCCTCGATGTTGTCATCGGATGAACCACTATGTCGAGGATTCGATCAAACCCTGTATGCAATTCCCTTTGTCAATCGGTACGTTACTTGCCCGAGACTCGATCGTCGGTATCCCAATACCTTGTTCAGTCTCGTTACCGGCAAGTCACTTTACTCGTACCATAATGCATGATCCCGTGTCCAACACCTTGGTCACATTGAGCTCAATATGATCATGCATTACCGAGTGGGCCCAGAGATACCTCTCCGTCATACGGAGTGACAAAACCCAGTCTCGATCCGTGTCAACCCAACAGCTACTTTCGGAGATACCTGTAATGCACCTTTATAGTCACCCAGTTACGTTGTGACGTTTGGTACACCCAAGGCACTCTTACGGTATCCGGGAGTTACACGATCTCATGGTCGAAGGAAGAGATACTTGACACTTGCAAAGCTCTAGCAAAACGAACTACACGATCTTTTATGCTATGCTTAGGATTGGGTCTTGTCCATCACATCATTCTCCTAATGATGTGATCCCGTTATCAACGACATCCAATGTCCATAGTCAGGAAACCATGACTATCTGTTGATCACAACGAGCTGGTCAACTAGAGGCTTACCAGGGACATTGTGTGGTCTAAGTATTCACACGTGTATTACGATTTCCGGATAATACAGTTATAGCATGAATAAAAGACAATTATCACGAACAATGAAATATAATAATACTTTTATTATTGCCTCTAGGGCATATTTCCAACAGTTATCCTCGATGGCAATGATGTAATAAGTGCCTTGCTGCCCCTTCTGTCACTGGGTAAGGACACCGCAAGATTGAACCCAAAGCTAAGCACTTCTCCCATGGCAAGAACTACCAATCTAGTTGGCCAAACCAAACGGATAATTCGAAGAGACTTGCAAAGATAACCAATCATACATAAAATAATTTAGAGAAGATTCAAATATTATTCATAGATAGACTTGATCATAAACCCACAATTCATCGGTCTCAACAAACACACCGCAAAAAGAAGATTACATCAAATAGATCTCCACAAGAGAGGGGGAGAACTTTGTATTGAGATTCAAAGAGAGAGAAGAAGCCATCTAGCTACTAACTATGGACCCGAAGGTCTGAGGTAAACTACTCACACTTCATCGGAGAGGCTAGGATGATGTATAAGCCCTCCGTGATGACGGCCCTCTTCCGGTGGAGCTCTGGAACAGGCCCCAAGATGGGATCTCATGGATACAGAAAGTTGCGGCGGTGGAATTAGGTTTTTGGCTCCTGTTCTGATCATTTGGGGGTACGTGTGTATATATAGGAGGAAGAAGTATGCCGGAGGAGCAACGAGGGGCCTACGAGGCAGGGGCGCGCCCTAGGGGGGGGCGCCCCCACCCTCGTGACCGCCTCTTTTGTTCCTTGGAGCAGGGTCCAAGTCTCCTGGATCACGTTCGGTGAGAAAATCACGTTCCCGAAGATTTTATTCCGTTTGGACTCCGTTTGATATTCCGTTTCTTCGAAACACTGAAATAGGCAAAAAAAACAGCAATTCTGGGCTGGGCCTCCGGTTAATAGGTTAGTCCCAAAAATAATATAAAAGTGGAAAATAAAGCCCAATATAGTCCAAAACAGTAGATAATATAGCATGGAGTAATCAAAAATTATAGATACGTTGGAGACGTATCAGGCATCCCCAAGCTTAATTCCTGCTCGTCCTCGAGTAGGTAAATGATAAAAAGAGAATTTTTGATGCCGAGTGCTACTTGGCATAATTTCAATGCAAATCTTCTCAATTGTGGTATGAATATTCATATTAGAAAGATTCAAGACAAAAGTTTATATTGACATAAAAATAATAATACTTCAAGCATACTAACAAAGCAATTATGTCTTCTCGAAATAACATGGCCAAAGAAACTTATCCCTACAAAATCATATAGTCTGGCTATGCTCCATCTTCACCACACAAAGTATTTAAATCATGCACAACCCCGATGACAAGCCAAGCAATTGTTTCATACTCTAACTTTTTCAAAACTTTTTCAATCTTCACGCAATACATGAGCGTGAGCCATGGATATAGCACTATAGGTGGAATAGAAGGGTGGTTGTGGAGAAGACAAAAAGGAGGGGAAGATAGTCTCACATCAACTAGGCGTATCAACGGGCTATGGAGATGCCCATCAATAGATATCAATGTGAGTGAGTAGGGATTGCCATGCAACGGATGCACTAGAGCTATAAATGTATGAAAGCTCAACAAAAGAAACTAGTGGGTGTGCATCCAACAAAATTATAGTTGGAGGCGTATCAGCCTTAATATCCCTTAGTTTCCATTAGGACCCCGCTGCCATGGGAGGGTAGGACAAAAGATGTCATGCAAGTTCTTTTCCATAAGCACGTATGACTATGTTTGGAATACATGCCTACATTACATTGATGAATTGGAGCTAGTTCTGTGTCACCCTATGTTATGACTGTTACATGATGAACCACATCCGGCATAATTATCCATCACTGATCCAATGCCTACGAGCTTTCCATATACTGGTTTACGCTTATTTACTTTCATGTTGCTTTCATTACATAATACCAAAAATATTACTTTGCTTTCATTACTCTTTTGTTACCCTTACCACCACTGTCATATTACTTTTCTACTAAACATTCTGCTGCAGATACTAAGTTTCCAGGTGTGGTTGAATTGATAACTCAGCTGCTAATACTTGAGAATATTCTTTGGCTCCCCTTGTGTCGAATCAATAAATTTGGGTTGAAAACTCTACCCTCGAAAGCTGTTGCGATCCCCTATACTTGTGGGTTATCAATGGCGTTAACGTTCACGGGAGTGCTCTTCGCGTCGGGTATATACATGGTGGTGAAATACTTGTTTTCTCTTACGATGTCCTTGGCCCATCTAACACGAAACATCATCGCATCGTGCATTCCAGCATAGTCAAGCTCCCAGATCTCTTCGAGCCTTCCATAGAATCTTTCAGCTGTGCCGTTGGTGGCGGTCACCCATTCAATTGTCACCCCGGAGTTCTGGTAATCACTGTCCATGTCTTTGGCCTCCGTGTAGAATGTGGACCCATTGATATCGTAGGACTGATAGGTCACGAGCTTGGGTGCGGGGCAATGTGCTAAGGCATGTATGAGCAATCCGTCCGAACTTCCCTCTTCTGGGGGATTTTCAAGAACTTGCTCTTTGAACCAACGCAAGAAAGTGGCGTTGTGCTCTACAGTAACTTCGTCGTACGTCTTGAGCATCCCCTTATCATGGTACTTCTTTGCGATGCTTTCTTTGTGCCGTGCCACGTAATCATCTACCTCATCTAGGTTTTGTAGCACTACTAAGTTAGCCATGTCAAAGTCGTTCCGTCGATCTGAGTAGTCCACGTGCAATTCCTTCCGGCCGTTGTTGTGACCATCTCCTTCGAGCTTCCCATCGTGCTTCTTGACGGGAAAACCAACAACAGGGTCTCCGATGCCTATATAATTCTCGCAAAAGGAGACACACTCATGCATCAGATACCCTTGGACGATGCTCCCTTTGGGAGGGGACATGTTACAAACGAATCCTTTGATGACCCCATTCATCCTCTCGAACAACATCATGCTGTGGAGGAATGTCGGCCCAAGGTCAATGATGTCGTCCATGATGTGGACACACAGATGCACCATGACTTCAAAAAACGTAGGCGGGAAGTACATCTCAAGCTCACATAGTATGACAACGATCTCTTTCTGTAGCCTTCGGAGCTGCTTCACACTTATGGACTTTCGAGAGATAACGTCGAAGAAATTGCAGAGACTAGTAAGTGTGTCACGGACATGCTTCTCCATTATCCCTCTAATGGCAACCGGGAGTATCTACGTCATCATCACGTGAGAGTCATGAGACTTCATCCCGCTAAACCTTTTCTTCTTGGGGTCTAGAAATCTGCTTATCTTCCCACAGTAACCGGAACAGACTTTGATTCCCATAAGGCACTTGATGAATTGATCGATCTCCTTCGCACTTAAGGTGAAGCAAGAAGGGGGGGGCAATAATTCTCTTCCTTCTTGTTGACTTTTCTGCCCCTTTCACCCTCCTCCGTCTCCGTCTCCTCCATCGGCTTTTTATGGTGGAGATCTTTCCTGATCTTGAAATCTTCCAAGTCTTTCCTTGCCTTCGGCCCATCCTTGGTCTTCTCCGGCATGTTCATCAGTGTGCCAAGAAATCTCTCGAGGACATTCTTCATGATATGCATTTGATCAAGGCAATGAGGCGTGTCGTGATTGGGCCAGTACTCCAAGTCCCAAAAAACAGACCTCGTTTTCCATACCTTCAGCAGTAGCTCCGACGCCTTTTTGATCTTTCCCGACGCGGGGCATAGTTCCCAGTTTCTCAATAGTTTGTCAATTTCGGCACCGCTCCTCTTAGTGGAGGTCCTCGAAGCTCAGCCAACCCATTGAATAGATCTCCACGCTTTCTCCATGGGTCATCCTTCTCGAGCCATCTATGATGCCCCATGTACATGATTTTCCTGGACCCGCCATCTTTCATTGACATAAGCTGCTGAGATGTTGTATCATCCATGCACCTCGTGCATCCGCAGTATCTGTGGCACACCTGGCCTGAGGTGTACCCGTAACTGAGATAGTCGTGCACCATCATCATCAGCACGACTCTCATATGGAAATACTCTCCTTTGCTGGCGTCCCATGTCCATGCCGCTGTTTTCCATAACGTGTCTAGCTCCTCTTGTAGAAGCCCCATATACAGGTTAATACTATTTCCCAGTTGTTTTCAGTCCTTGAATCAGCATGCTCATGTGTATGTACTTTGTCTTCATGCACTTCCATGGGGGAGGTTGTACATCCATACAAACACGAGCCATGTGTTCTGGTTGGTGTTCTGGTTTCCAAACAGATTCATGCCATCGTTACTTGCACCAAGCACGATGTTCCTTGGATCTTCTACAGTAAATCCATATACGGCGTTGAATGCTCTCCACTGGATACCATCTACGAGGTGTCTCAGCTTTAGATCATCTCCATCATCGAGCTTCTTTCTCTCCGCGTGCCAGTGCATGATCTTTGCTTCCTTAGGATATACGAAATACCGCTGTAGACGCGGAGTGATCAGAAAGTACCATACAACTTTCTGAGGAGCTCTCTTTCCTGCCTTCTTGTATCGAGAAGCATTGCACACTGGACAACTGGTTTTTTTCCGCGTGCTCCCCTCGATAAATGATGCAATCGTTGATGCATGCGTGGTACCTAATGTGCAGCAAAACAAAACGGCCAATGATTTTCTTGGCCTCCTCGACACTAGTAGGACACAGGTTCCCCGCAGGAAGAACTTTATTATGTAGATACTTCAAATGCTCATCGAGGCTTTTGTCTGTCCATTTGTTTTTTGCCTTCGTCTTTAGAAGTTCGAGCATGAAACTCAATCGGCTCACCTCGGGGTCGCAACTGTCATACAATGGAGTCTTCGAGTCTACTTCAAGTTGCGCCAGCTTGGCCTCCTCTCTAGAAACAACTCTCTCGCTAGTCGTACTCTTGCGAAGGAGCTCTCGAACATGAGGGTCCTGCACGACTGTAGTTAGTGGCGTCAAAGACTGCGGCGTGACCGCTGCCTCTTCTCCACCATGTCCGAACTCTTCTTCGCCATGTCTAGAATCTTCTCCGTCGCTGTCATTTCCGGACTCTTCCCCACCGCCATGTCCGACACCATCGTCTTCATGTCGGTCGATCATCTCTTCGTCTAGCCCCGCCGCCATGTCGTTATTCCCTGCCATGTGGATGTCCTCCTCCTCCTCATCATCATCATCTTCTTCACTTATCCACCGAGTATAGCCATCCATCAAACCATTCATCAGCAGGTGCGCCTTCAAAGTTCCACGATCAAAAGGGTCCAAAAGGACTCCTTCTTTGCATCTTGCACATGGACATCTAATCCTAGTCTGTTTATTTGCATACATGTCCATCACCGCGGATTGCATGTACCACTCCACGTTCCATCCACTCACCTTCATTACCGACTGCACGGTATAACAAGCAAAAGGGTTATAAAATAAATAATGCATGCTTCAAAGTCATATAAAATTTTGGCATGACCTTGCCTAAAAATAGGACATATTGAGTTTGCTCAAAATTCGTCGAAACGGAAATAAATTGACATTTTGGCAAAACATAAGAAACTCGAGGGCATGTCATTCGCACAAATCTCTCCATATATATATATATATATATATATATATATATATATATATATATATATATATATATATATATATATATATATATATCCCAAACACACATATTCTCACACACATATTCCCATTCTTGAAATGAACAACTTTTTAATCACCTATATATCTCCCAAGAGAGACCGATCGAGAGCACACGGTTAATTACAAGATGGGAGAGACCGATCGAGAGAGCA
>NC_041390.1:422622252-422672729 GCF_002162155.2 Triticum dicoccoides | reverse complement strand
AGAGAGGTAGGAGAAAGAGAGAGATGTGAGAGAGGCCATTTATGGAGGAGGGTGCCATTAATGAGGAGAGAAGAGAGGTAGGAGGAAGGGAGAAGAAGAGCAACAATGGTGGAGAGTGGAGAGGGGAAAGGAGGGGGAGAGAGGGCAAAGTGGGGGAGAGGAGGGGGAGGGTGTGAAAAAGTGGCACCAGCCGCAACTAGCAGTAGGCTGCTTAGCAAAACATGCTGCTGCTATGGGACTTAGTAGTAGCGCTCTCCAGAAAAAGTGCTACTACTAAGTGGGTCCCATTAGCAGTAGCAGCGCAGTAAAATAAAGCGCTACTACTAAACTGTTAGTAGTAGCGCTGGATTATGTACAACGCTACAACTCCAGCTACCTGCTACCTCTTGAGCACTGCGTTGGTTTTCCCTTGAGGAGGAAAGGGTGATGTAGTAAAGTAGCGTAAGTATTTCCCTCAGTTTTTGAGAACCAAGGTATCAATCCGGTAGGAGACCACTCGCGAGTCACCTTGTACATACACAAACAAATAAGAACCTCGCAACCAACGCGATAAAGGGGTTGTCAATCCCTTCACGGCCACTTGCAAGAGTGAGATCTGATAGAGATGATAATAATAAGATAAATATTTTTGGTATTTTTATGATATAGATTGAAAGTAAAGATTGCAAAATAAAGTAGATTGGAAACTTATATGATGGAGAATAGACCGGGGCCATAGGTTTCACTAGTGGCTTTTCTCAAGATAGCATAAGTATTACTGTGGGTGAACAAATTACTGTCGAGCAATTGATAGAAAAGTGAATAATTATGAGAATATGTAGGTATGATCATGTATATAGGAATCACGTCCGTGACAAGTAGACCGACTCCTGCCTGCATCTACTACTATTACTCCACACATCGACCGCTATCCAGCATGCATCTAGAGTATTAAGTTCATAAGAATAGAGTAACGCCTTAAGCAAGATGACATGATGTAGAGAGATAAACTCATGCAATATGATGTAAACCCCATCTTTTTCTCCTCGATGGCAACAATACAATACGTGTCGTTTCCCTTTCTGTCACTGGGATCGAGCACTGCAAGATTGAACCCAAAGCTAAGAACTTCTCCCGTTGCATGAAAGATCAATCTAGTAGGCCAAACCAAACTGATAATTCGAAGAGACTTGCAAAGATAAACCAATCATACATAAAAGAATTCAGAGGAGATTCAAATATTGTTCATAGATAAACTTGATCATAAACCCACAATTCATCAGATCTCGACAAAACACCGCAAAAGAAGATTACGTCGAATAGATCTCCAAGAGAATCGAGAACTTTGTATTGAGATCCAAAGAGAGAGAAGAAGCCATCTAGCTACTAGCTATGGACCCGAAGGTATGAAGTAAACTACTCACACATCATCAGAGGGGCCATGGAGTTGATGTAGAGGCCCTCCGTGATCAATGCCCCCTCTGGCGGAGCTCCGGAAAAGGCCCCAAGATGGGATCTCTTGGGTACAGAAGGTTGCGGCAGTGGAAATAGGGTTTCATGGTGCTCCTGGATGTTTGTGGGGTATATGGATATATATATATAGGAGGAAGAAGTAGGTCGATGGAGCAATGAGGGGCCCACAAGGGTGGAGGGCGTGCCCCTGCCTCGTGGCCTCCTCGATTGTTTCTTGACGTCCACTCCAAGTCCCCTGGATCATGTTTGTTCCAAAAAATAACGCTCCCGAAGGTTTCATTCCGTTCGGACTCCATTTGATATTCCTTTTCTGCGAAACACTAAAATAGGGGAAAAAAACAATTTGGGTTGGGCCTCCGGTTAATAGGTTAGTCGCAAAAATAATATAAAAGTGTAAAATAGAGTCCATTAACATCCAAAACAGATAATACAATAGCATGGAACAATAAAAAATTATAGATATGTTGGAGACGTATCAAGCATCCCCAAGCTTAATTCCTCCTCGTCCTCGAGTAGGTAAATGATAAAAACAGAATTTTTGATGTGGAATGCTTCCTAACATATTTCTCAATGTAATTTTTTTATTGTGGAATGAATGTTCAGATCCGAAAGATTCATGATAAAAGTTTAATATTGACATAGAAATAAAAATACTTCAAGCATACTAACTAAGCAATTATGTCTTCTCAAAATAACATGGCCAAAGAAAGCTATTCCTACAAAATCATATAGTCTAGATATGCTCTATCTTCATCACACAAAATATTAAATCATGCAGAACCCCGATGACAAGCCAAGCAATTATTTCATACTTTTGATGTTCTCAAACTTTTTCAATTTTCATGCAATATATGAGTGTGAGCCATGGATAGATCACAATGGTGGAATAGAATGGTGGTTGTGGAGAAGACAAAAAAGGGAAGATTGTCTCACATCAACTAGGTGTATCAACGGGCTATGGAGATGCCCATCAATAGATATCAATGTGAGTGAGTAGGGATTGCCATGCAACGGATGCACTAGAGCTATAAGTGTATGAAAACCCAACAAAAGAAACTAAGTGGGTGTGCATCCAACTTGCTTGCTCACGAAGACCTAGGGAAATTTGAGGAAGCCCATCATTGGAATATACAAACCAAGTTCTATAATGTAAAATTCCCACTAGTTTATGAAAGTGACAACATAGGAGACTCTCTATCATGAAGATCATGGTGCTACTTTGAAGCACAAGTTTGGAAAAAAGGATAGTAACATTGCCCCTTCTCTCTTTTTCTCTCATTTTTTCTTTTCTTTTTTATTTGGGCCTTCTTTTTTTTCTTTTGGCCTCTTTTCTTTTTTTTTGTCCGGAGTCTCATCCCGACTTGTGGGGGAATCATAGTCTCCATCATCCTTTTTTCATTGGGACAATGCTCTAATAATGATCATCATCACACTTCTTTTTTACTTACAACTCAAGAATTACAACTCAATACTTAGAACAAAATATGACTCTATGTGAATGCCTCCGGCGGTGTACCGGGATGAGCAATGAATCAAGAGTGACATGTAAGATAAAATTATGAACGGTGGCTTTGCCACAAATACGATGTCAACTACATGATCATGCATGGTAATATGACAATGATGAAACATGTCATAACAAACGGAACAGTGGAAAGTTGCATGGCAACATATCTCGTAATGGCTATGGAAATGCCATAATAGGTAGGTATGGTGGCTGTTTTGAGGAAGGTATATGGTGGGTGTATGATACCGGCAAAAAGTGCGCGGTAATAGAGAGGCTAGCAAATGTGGAAGGGAAATCCAGTAGTCATAAAGAAATCAGATACTTATTGCAAAAATCTATTAGTTTTTGAAACAAATTACTACGCACATGCTCCTAGGGGGATAGATTGGTAGGAAAAGACCATCGCTCGTCCCCGACCGCCACTCATAAGGAAGGCAATCAATGAATAAATCATGCTCCGACTTCATCACATAACGGTTCACCATACGTGCATGCTACGGGAATCACAAACTTCAACGCAAGTATTTCTCAAATTCACAACTACCCAGCTAGCATGACTCTAATATCACCATCTCCATATCTCAAAACAATTATCAAGTATCAAACTCCCCATAGTATTTAATGCACTTAGATGAAAG
The DNA here is from genome assembly GCF_002162155.2 of Triticum dicoccoides. Lineage (NCBI taxonomy): Eukaryota > Viridiplantae > Streptophyta > Magnoliopsida > Poales > Poaceae > Triticum > Triticum dicoccoides. Next base: position 422,669,132 of record NC_041390.1, on the reverse strand, counting down.
TTTTTATGATGCCTAAAAGAAAATTACCACGCTGTTCTAAAGGTCTCTCAAAATAATATAATTGAAGCATGAGAGATCAATTATTTCTATAAAATAAAGACACCACCGTGCTGTAAAAGATATAAGTGAAGCACATAGAGCAAAAACTATATAGTTCAAAAGATATAAGTGAAGCACATAGAGTATTCTAATAAATTCCGATTCATGTGTGTCTCTCTCAAAAGGTGTGTAGAGGATGATTGTGGTAAAATAAAAATCAAAGACTCAAATCATACAAGACGCTCCAAGCAAAACACATATCGTGTGGTGAATAAAAATATAGCTCCAAGTAAAGTTACCGATGAACGAAGACAAAAGAGGGGATGCCTTCTGGGGCATACCCAAGATTAGGATTTTTGGTGTCCTTGCATTTTACCTTGGGGGTGCCTTGGTCATCCCCAAGCTTAGGCTCTTGCCACTCCTTGTTCCATAATCCATCAAATCTTTACCGAAAACTTAAACTTCACAACACAAAACTTAACAGAAAATCTTGTGAGCTTCGTTAGCGAAAGAAAACAAAACACCACTTCAAGGTACTGTAATGAACTCATTATTTATTTATATTGGTGTTAAACCTATTGTATTCCAACTTTTCTATGGTTTATAAACTCCATTACTAGCCATAGATTCATCAAAATAAGAAAACAACACACAAAAACAGAATCTGTCAAAAACAGAACAGTCTTTAGTAATCTGTAGGTTTCGACTACTTCCGGAACCCCCAAATTTCTAAAATAAATTGCTGGACGTGAGGAATTTATGTATTAATCATCTTAAAAAATAATTTACTAAATATCACTCTCCAATAAAAAATGGCAGTAATTCTCGTGAGTGCTAAAGTTTCTGTTTTTTACAGCAAGATCAAAAAGACTTTCCCCAACTCTTCCTAACGGTTCTACTTGGCACAAACACTAATTAAACACAAAAAACACAACCAAAACGGAGGGTAAATAAATTATTTATTGAATAACAGCAAGGAAAAATATTGGGTTGTCTCCCAACAAGCGCTTTTCTTTAAAGCCACTTGCGACCATCACTATTGGTCACTGAAAGGTCATTATTTTTCATTTGCGACCTTTTTGTGACAAAAAACAGATGGTCAAAAGCTGACAGTCGTAAACTTAAATTCCCGACCTTCTCTGTGAGAAGGTCATGGAAGGCAACGACCAAAACAAAAGGTCGTTGAACTCATGACCTTTTGTTTTGGTCACTAGCTGTCTGCCCAGGCCACGTCGGATCCGACGTGGCAAAATTGCGACCAATTGAAAAGGTCGTTAATAAGATTTGGCCCGGTCCAATTCAACGCTTTACATGGGCCGAGCCCAACAATTCATCCTATTGTGTTTCTTCTCATATTAATTTTGGTTAGGTAGATGGGCCAAGCCCAACAGCTCAGCCTCACTATTTTTGGGCCTAGGCCTTTTTATTTTCTTGGCCTTCACCTTTTCACAATAGATTTTTAAGCGATTTTGTTCATTTTTCCTGAATTGTTTGATTTGTGGCATTTTTAAGGCCCAAATAGTATTTGTTTCATTTTTTATGTATCAACAAGGATCATCACCTAAAAAACAATAAATGATCAATATTTCCAATATTTCAATCACACAAATTTTCACAAATGACGTCCAAAATGAGTATATTATATATTACAATCATGTGATAGTTCACATCATCCAGGAATTTAGAACACCCAGGAAGTGCAAACACCCAGGAACATCCAAGAACATCTATGAAGTAAACAGACATCCAGAAACACCCAGGAACATCTATGAAGTAAACGCTCACGAACATAAAACTAGCTACAAAGATGAAGTGTTCCCTTCTTCGAACTTCTTCATCCTAGAGCTCCTGTAGAAGAGAGGAAATTATCATTATCATGGCTACCAATGAAAGCAATATCTTCCAACAAAGAACAACTAGGAAAAGAATAATGAACAGAATAATAAACAGATACACAGGCAGCTAGGAGTCGATCCTGAAGCATGAGGGCATGGATAACAGTAGCAACACTAACATAAGCAGCAAATTGAATACCAAACATTAGTATACTACTGCTGAGGCATTAGTATAATGAACAGAATAATAAATAGATCTTGAAGCATTAGTATACTGCTGCCGAGGCCAGAACCAAACAAATGCAATGGCAACACTAACGTAAGAAGCAAAGTAGATCTGCCCACTATCATACAATACTATCATACAATGCAATGTCAACACTAATGTAAGCAGCAAAGTAGATCTGCTCGCTATCCGCCTAAGCAAACTCAGAAGTACAATGCTTGAGATACATGTATGGACCAAGAAAAATAGGCAATGTGACGATAGTATGAGCGAACAATAACTCTGTGAGTAAAAAGAACATAAATAATACAACAATCTCTGAACACCTAGGTAGTAACTAGAATGGTTGCTTGCTGTTCATGAGTGTCAACCATCAGCATGCATGTACATCAAAAAGAAAACAATAGGATTCATCTTTCCCATATACAACAATCAACAAACATCTAACATCATTACATTACCGCAAAAGAAAAGTCCAGAATTACCAAAAGGTTGCATTCTAACAAAATTGACAACAAATTCCATGTACATACTAACCAGTATGTGTTAATGGAGTGACAAAAGAAATTCTCACTAGCTGGGAGTTATTGGTATATAGTGTTTTGACATGTGCAACTCTAACTAAACTGATCATAGAAGTGGAAAGACCTACAAGAACAAGTTCAATCAGAATCGAGGCATGTAAAATTTTAAGCGCCATCATAACAGATCTACAAAAACAAACCATGATCATCATGCATCAGGATTTACGTTTCTAGCAAAACAACAAAGAGATAAGAGAAAAGATAAATGCTGGGAGTACATCAAAAGTCCTAGAAATTCACATCTCCTAAGGAGCAGAAGCAGGGATAAGAGAGCGTGCATGCATGCCTAGATCGTGCATGCCTTGCTTCTTCCAACTTCAACCTAGAGCTCACGTCGAAACATGAATGAAGGCAATCATCTGCTTGTTGTAAAACAAAATGGTTATGAACTCAGCAGTACATACCAAAACACCACATTAAACTTGTACATCAGTACATACCAAAATACAACATTAACTTGTTCAGGAGTGCATACCAAAATACTACCGAAATACTCTGCATTAAACTTGTACAACAATACTACCGAAATACTCTGCATTAAACTTGTACAACAGTACATACTAATCTGAGCATTCTATACTTGTGTAGTTAGATCTAATCTACTAGTCTACAAGGTTGGGGGAATAATTAGATAGTTGTATTAGATATTTCCTTCAGGTTTTCTAGAAGATTCAGTATAAATGAACTGAATGTTTCTTTGTTTTCAGACCAGCTGGACATATTCAACTTGTCAAGAAAAATGAAGAAATGTGAAGGTCAAACTATGTAACCGCAAATTTAAACTACTTAACTCATTTTGCACGAACACCAGGAACATATTAACTAATTTGTTAAAAGAGTTCTGCTGATCAGTATACTGATCCCTTGGGCCTTGTGTGGAGTGGATAGCATATACCACATGGTTCATTGCAAGCATAGCAAGTAAGCAAGCACATCATCCATCTAGACTATTATAATGGAGATGTTAGAAAGCCACAAAAGCAACTGAAGCAATTGTAGGAAAGCTAATTACATCAACTTAAAAGATGTTCTACAACTCAAATTCCATTCCTTCTCTTCTTCCGTCTAACAGATTATTAACAAAGTGAATTGAACTATCAAATACATAATGCTCCTACAGTTAAGCAGCCATGTGAAACTAAACCCGCAATTTACTTGCCCACTCAACTAGCAAGTGACTAAGCTCGACACATCACTTACAGATAAACACTCAAGAGTATGATTAGAAGGGGAGAAACAAACCAAGCAGGACGACGCGGGAGGGGAAGAGCTCCTGCATCATGCCCTCACGCTCCTCGAGGAACTGCTCCGGGGTGAGTAGGCTAGCGAGGCTGCACTCGTTGATGAAGATGTGCGTCGACTCGGTGGCCTTTTCACCCATCATATTGGCCTTGAGGGACCAGTCGAACACCTTGCCGTACCTCGCGAGATCTTCTCCTGCACCTCCGTGTAGAACCCCTCTGTGTCTGCGCCCGCCCACACCAAGCCATAGAATCAGGCAAGACATTGAAAACAATAGGGCGCAAGAAACAATAGGTAGAGGTGGGGAGCAGGTACCGAGGAGGAGGCCGTCCATGTAGAATACATGGCACACCAGAACCACAAATTCATGGCCAAGAGCACATTAATGTGCCATAATCCGGTGTATTCGTAGTATGTCACATGAGTTTCTGGACTAAGAGGCAGCTTGTAAGAAAGCAAGAGGAAAAACTATAGCCATCCATTGAATTGCACGAGGAGAGTCAGAGCAGATAGAGCTGCAGAAAGAGGCTCCTGGAAATGAAACAATAGCAAGTAATGTAAGAAAGTGAACATGAGAAACAAAGTGATTTAACCGTGGTACTAGACACAAAGTTATAAAGACTAACATGGAGCTAGAGGTATCTGAAACACAGAAGCACGTTTGAGAGGCCATTTGCCATGATACTTGACCGGCCCTAGTCCAAGCTCTTCCCTTTCCTGCTCTCTTTCCATCATACAATGGTATCAGTATTCGCTGTTGCAGTTCCACTCCTTCCACTTCAAGTACAATGGCTCGTGCGCGTACCATGCTGTACCACTAGGCTGGTCATCGGTCAGCACAACACAATGTTTAATAGAATCCTCTTTCATGGTGCCAGTTCTTTGACATTCTTCGAAGCAAGCTCTGGTAAAAAAGGGAAGGAAAACATGAGTAACTACTAGCATGCTGGTTGGTTGCTAGTCAAGTCAGTAGCTCGAAGTGTATGAACAAAATCAGCGCATCTTCGTAGAGCCAAATACAATAGCTTCTTTGTTGTTGCTAATGTTCCTGAATTTGAAATTCTGGATATTACTGAATTTGACATCTGAATATTATCGCGTGGCTGCAAGCCCACCACAGAGAAACAGGGGGGATGGATTCAACCGCATCTAGATATTCCCAGCTCTAACTACAAAACCAGTTGCAGTTCCCTAGAAACCACGGTAGTACTAGTACTAGTATCAATGTTAATCCACCAATCAACAGCATGTGGTAGAATATAGTACTCTACTAGAAATAAGACGAGAGCTGCGTACTATTAGCACATAGCTCTACGTGTATCACCCGGTTGCTTGTCCGCGATACTGTTCCACAATAGGCAATCATAATCCGAGACAAGAAGTCGAGCAGGCCACACGCAAGGGATGGGAACCACCCCAACCACGAGGAGATTAAACAAGGGATGAATCTAGGGGAGGAAGTCTCACCTGTAGAGCGGATCGGTGTCGCCCTCCGAGATGTCGTCGGCCGCCGCAACAGCAGCGGCCAAGGCCGTGGCCACGAGGCCGAGGAGCAGCATTAGTGGCCCTCTCCTAGTGGGAGTGCAGCCTGTAGAGCAGCAACCTCTCATGTGGATGATATAGGTCGGTAACAAGTGGTAGGGCGAGGTCCGTGGGATTGGGAGGTGGAGATCGAGCGAGGAAGGAAGCGATGCAACAAACCTGAGCTGAGGGGGGAGAAGGGAACCTGAGCCGAGGTTGGAGCCCAACCATGCGAGCAGTCGAGCAGGGGATCGAGCTGGGAGGCGCTGGTGATCTAGCCAGGCAGGGGCGCGGTCAACGCCCTTGACACCACGTGTGTGAGTGCACTCCATGTGTCTTGGCAAGGGCGGTGCTTGATGCAGGGGGACTTGATGCGTTCGAGGAGTGATGGTATGCAGTGAAGGAAGAAAGCCAGGGAGGTCCGGCGGGCGGCGGGACGGCGGACTTGGGCGGTGGAGATCGACGCGGCGACGGCTTGGCGTGTGCTTGGCGGGGCATCGAGGAACAAGGGCTGACGGAGGTTGAAGATGGTTTCGAGCGGAGCGGACTTGGAACTCCGGCGACGGCTCGATGAGGAAGTCCATGGAGGCCTCCTTGCACAGAGAAGTACATAGGGGTGTTGAGACTTGAGAGAAAAAAAAGGAAGAGATAAACAGAGGGAGGAAGAAGAGCGGGGGAACACGATGACCCGCGGGACTTCGGCCGATGGCAGAGCTGCTCCGGTGAGGCGCGAGGCCAAGGCAGCGGAGGCTGATGCTGGATCGCGTTGGATCTCCCTCCCTTGGGTTCTTCTCTCCCTTCTGGTGAGGTAAGGGGAGGGGTGAGAAGAGGAGGGCATGGAGGATGCCATGGATGGAGGCGTGCTATGCCGGAGGGAGGTGGCGGCGAGCTCTCACTCTGTCTCGATCTGGAAGGGTTCGAGTGATTCGAGCGATCTGGATGGATGTGGGGAAGAAAGGAGGCAGGGGGTGGATGGAAAATGACCAGGCTAGGGTTGGTGTGGAAGGGTTCAACACTGCCGTTTGATCCGCAAGCATCCAACGGTGTTTGATGCACGATCCGCGTGAGATGTTCAAGGACCAATCAGAATGTAGTAGGACGTTATGACCATTTAAATTGGTCATAGTTGACTAAAAATAATGTGTTAAAATCATGTCAACTATTTTATGAGCTGGATATTAAAAAAAAAATATTTGCATAAGTTTGCATCTTGGAATAGTTCAAATGAGATTATATTTTACACAAATTTGCATCTTGGAATGAGAAACAATGTTGACAAAGGAAATTTTCATTTTCTTTGCATGGAAATTTCATTTTCTATTTTTTGAGTGTCCAAAATGAATTTCTTTTGTGAAGGACCTATCATATATTTGTTTCAATATTGGACCAAATCATTTTTATAAAATACTAGGTCATATATAATGCACAATTGACCAAATGGTTGGGTGTCAAAAGTTTCGATCCATCTCTCGTGAAAAAGACAAATTTTCGCCGATTTAGTAGGAAGCGCGTAAAATTTGAACTGCAGCTACCTCATAGTTTGCTATTTATTTTTTCCAAAAATCATTTCTAGGTACATAAGTATCTATTTAATTAGACAAACACAAAAAGGTTTTCAAGATTCAACCACTAGCTAGGAACAATCAAGCCCGCCGTTTTGAGCGCATTTTGAAACGAGCATAAAAGATTCAAAAAAATTCAAAAAATGGAAAACCTTCGCATTGTGTCATTATATGTGACCAAGTTACCAGGAAAAATAATAAACTTGTAATACGGTAATTTTTTTAAAAAAGTGTTCTCAGAAACGAGCTATCATGCGTAAAGATGCATGGCTTTCAAGCCAAATGATCAATCTTATGGCCACATTCATGACACAGTTTCTTCAAATGATCTCATATTGTGCACAAGGGTGCATCTTGGGATGGCAAACAATGTTGCCTAAGAAAGTTTTTATTTTCTTTTGACAAAAAAATCATTTTCTATTTTTAGAGTGCCCAAAATGAGTTTTTCTTGTGAAGGACCTACCATATATTTGTTGCAATATTGGACCAAATCATTTTTATAAAATACTAGGTCATATATAATGCACAATTGACCAAATGGTTGGGTGTCAAAAGTTTCGATCCACCTCTCGTGAAAAAGACAAGTTTCCACCGATTTAGTAGGAAGCGGGTAAAATTTGAACTACAGCTGCCTCATAGTTTGCTCTTTATTTTTTTTCAGAAATCATTTCTAGGTACATAAGTATCTATTTAATCAGAGAAATATCAAAAGTTTTCCAAGATTCAACCACTGGCTAGGAACGGTCAAGCCCGCAGTTTTAACCGCATTTTGAAACGGGCATAAAAATAAAAAAATAAAAAAATTGAAAAACCTTCGCATTGTGTCATTATATGTGACCAAGTTTCCAGGAAAAATTAATAAACTTGTAATATGACAATTCTTTTGAAAAAATGTTCTTAGAAATGAGCTATCATGCATGAAGATTCATGGCTTTCGAGCCAAATGATCAATCTTATGGCCTCATTCATGACATATTTTATTCAAATGATCTCATATCATGCACAAGGGTGCATCTTGGAATTCCAAACAATGTTTCCTAAGGGAGTTTTCATTTTCTTTGCATGGAAAATTCATTTTTCATTTTTCGAGTGCCCAAAATGATTTTTTTTGTGAAGGAACTACCAAATAATTGTTGCAAAAACGGACCAAATCAATTTTGTAAAACACTAAGCCATGTTTAATGCACAATTTACAAAATGGTTGGGTGTAAAAAAAAATTATCCACCTCTGGTGAAAATGACAAATTTCCGCCGATTCAGGAGGAAGCGCGTCAAATTTGAACTGCAGCTGCCTTATAGTTTGCTCTTTATTTTTTTCCAAAAATCATTTATAGGTACATAAGTATATATTTAAGCATAAATACATGGTTTGGTGGTGATACGTTGAGGTTTGAACGGTGGCCCAGGGCCCCAACTCCAAAGCGCATAGACTCGCATGCTCGCCGCGTGGTCATCGCGTGACCGTGGCGTTGCCATGCGTTCTGGATGGCATAGGCATGTCTAGTAGGTTTGGCACTCCCCAGGTAGATGCTTGGAAGAAAATAACAACAGAAGAATCTCACGAGGAGACCGAACTATGCTCAAACATGAATTAGCACCCAAGTGTTTGATTAGTGGTACGGGAAATGCACATGGCCAATGGGCCCGTGTTTTGGATGAGGATGATCATCTACTAAGGACACTATCTTGGAAAATTTTCATCTCAAATGGAGGAGCCTAGGTGGAATTTTCTTTGCAACATACCACACTAGACAAAAATATGAATGTTGAAGCCACACTCACATTCATTGTTAGATGGGGCTCAAATTTTGTGGAGAGAAATGATTTGGAATATAGAAGATGTGGCAAAAATTCAGCTCATTAGGATATGCCTAGCTAGTAGTTCCTTCACAACAGTTCGAGTTGAACAAAAACTATGGAAATTTGCCGAGGAAGATTTACCAGGAAAATGGAGTTGAATATTGTCATGAGGTAATGATTTGGATAGTAAAGAATGCCCATTTTTTGGGAATTTTGGGAATGACAGAAATATAGGTTGCTTCACAACCTAGGGCAAAAATTGACACACGGACATGACACATAGGCAAAACTGATGAGGTGGCGCCTAGTCATAGCAATCCACCACAACTTACAAGGTTATGACCATCTATATTGGTCGTGATCAGCTAGAAATAAGGCAGCAGATCAGTGATGTCTACTTTATGACCGTTTCATGTAAGGAAATTATGACCTTTATGGCCAAAATGGTCGATATAGTTGAGGGCTTGGAGCCCCCTGAGCAGTTTTTGACCAATTGGTCTCAAATGGTCATAGATCTATGACCAATTCTTCGAGGGTCACTGACAGAAGGTCACTAGTTGACATATTTCTTGTAGTGAGCCTTTTAGCTAGGAATTGATAACTTCAATGATGCTCACATGAAAGACAAGAATTGAAGCACAAAGAGAGCATCATAAAACATGTGACAAAGACATCTAAGTCTAACATACTTCCTATGCATAGGCATCTTATAGGCAAACAAATTACCAAGGCAAGCAAAAACTAGCATATGCAAGGAAGCGGAAAGAAACAATAGCAATCTCAACATAACGAGAGGTAATTTAGTAACATGAAAATTTCTACCACCATATTTTCCTCTCTCAGAATAATTACATGTAGGATCATAATCAAATTCAACAATATATCTATCACAAAACATATTCTTAACACAATCCACATGTATGCAAAGTCGACACTCTTCCAAAATAGTGGGATTAACATTAACTAAAGTCATGACCTCTCCAAACCCACTTTTATCAAAAACTTCATAAGACTAAACATTCTCCAAATATGTGGGATCTAAAGTTGACATTCTTCCAAACCCACTTTCAATATTATTGCAAACATTATTATCAATCTCATATTCATAATGGGGCTTAAATAAATTTTCAAGATCAAAAGAAGAATGACCCCAATCATGATCATTGCAACAAGTAGTAGACGTAGCAAAAGTAGCATCCCCAAGCTTAGTGTTTTGCATATTATAAGCACAAACTAAATTAATAGAATTTATACTATCATCATTGCAATCATGCTTTTTATTCAAAGATCCATCGTGAATCACTCCGTAAAGTACTTCATCATAATTTTCAGATTCATGAATTTCAAGCAAAACTTCATAAAAGATAATCTAGTGCACAAAACTCACTAGTAATTGGTTCATCATAATTGGATATCTTAAAAAGATTAGCAAGAGGACGAGGATCCATAGATCTTAGGTTCTTTGTTTAGCAATAAGTAAACAACTATTCCAACCAAACGACCAAATGAGCCAAGCAAATGAAAAGACGAACAGAAGAGGGGTGAATAAAACGGAAAGGGTGAAGTGGGGGAGAGGAAAACGAGAGGCAAATGGCAAATAATGTAATGTGAAGGATAAGAGTTGTGATGGGTACTTGGTATGTCTTGACTTGGCGCTGATCTCCCCGGCAACGGCGCCAGAAATCCTTCTTGCTACCTCTTGAGCACTGCGTTGGTTTTCCCTTGAAGAGTAAAGGGCGATGCAGTAAAGCAGCATAAGTATTTCCCTCAGTTTTTGAGAACCAAGTTATCAATCCAGTAGGAGACCACACGCGAGTCACGTCGTACCTACACAAACAAATATGAACCTCGCAACCAACGCGATAAAGGGGTTGTCAATCCCCTCACGGCCAATTGCAAGAGTGAGGTCTGATAGAGATGATAATAATATGATAAATATTTTTGGTATTTTTATGATATAGATTGAAAGTAAAGATTGCAAAATAAAGTATATTGGAAACTTATATGATGGAGAATAGACCCGCAGGCCATTGATTTCACTAGTGGCCTCTCTCAAGATAGCATAACTATTACGGTGGGTGAATTAATTACTGTCGATCAATTGATAGAAAAGCGAATAATTATGAGAATATCTAGGTATGATCACGTATATAGGCATCACGTCCGTGACAAGTAGACCGACTCCTGCCTGCATCTACTACTATTACTCCACACATCGACCGCTATCCAGCATGCATCTAGAGTATTAAGTTCATAAGAATAGAGTAATGCCTTAGGATCATGAGAATTATCAGTTTATGTATTCTCAGACCTTCGGGTCCATAGTTATTAGCTAGATGGCTTATTCTCTCTTTTTGGATCTCAATACAATGTTCTCCCCCTCTCTTGTGGAGATCTATTCGATGTAATCTTCTTTAGCGGTGTGTTTGTTGAGATCGATGAATTGTGGGTTTATGATCAAGATTATCTATGAACAATATTTGAATCTTCTCTGAATTCTTTTATGTACGATTGGTTATCTTTGCAAGTCTCTTCGAATTATCAGTTTGGTTTGGCCTACTAGATTGATCTTTCTTGCAATGGGAGAAGTGCTTAGCTTTGGGTTCAATCTTGCAATGTCCTTTCCCAGTGACAGTAGGGGCAACAAGGCACATATTGTATTGTTGCCATCGAGGATAACAAGATGGGGTTTATATCATGTTGCATAAGTTTATCCCTCTACATCATGTCATCTTGCTTAAGGCGTTACTCTGTTCTTTTGAACTTAATACTCTAGATGCATGCTGGATAGCAGTCGATGTGTGGAGTAATAGTAGTAGATGCAGGCAGGAGTCGGTATACTTGTCTCAGACGTGATGCCTATATACATGATCATACCTAGATATTATCATAACTATGCACAATTATGTCAATTGCTCAACAGTAATTTGTTTACCCACCGTAATACTTATGCTCTCGAGAGAAGCCACTAGTGAGACCTATGGCCCCCAGGTCTATTTTCCATCATATTAATCTTCCGTCAACAAGCTATTTCTTTTGCCATTTTTATTTTGCTTTATTTACTTTGCATCTTTATCATAAAAATACCAAAAATATTATCTTATCATTTCTATCAGATCTCATTTTCGTAAGTGACCGTCAAGGGATTGACAACCCCTTTATTGCGTTGGTCGCGAGGATTTTATTTGCCCTCTCTCTCCGTCCTCCTTCCCTTTCCCTATTTGCCTCCTTTTGCCAGTTTCTTGTTTGCTTGTGTGTTGGATCGCTTGCTTGTCGTTATGGCTAGTCCCATATCTTCTCTGTTGTCTCCCAAAAATGAAGTTCTTAATTTTAAGCAAAGGGAAGGAGAAAATCTAAAAGACGCTTGGTATAGAATTTGCAATGCTCAAAATAGATCTACCAGGAAGCAATCTACTTCCGTTCTTCTCCGCAATTTTTATGTAGGCGCTACTCCTTGGCACAGATATATCCTTAATACCATTACCGGAGAGAATTTCTTGGGTAACCATACTTTTGATTCTTATAATGCTATGATAGATTTGTTTGGCTCAACCCCTCTTTTGGTTAATGGAACTATGTTAACTTTGGAGCATGTAATGCAAATACTTGAAATTATTGAAAATAAAGTTGCTACCGTAGAGTTAATTGAAAATTTGTATAAAAAGATCCATAACCAAATTACTCAATATGGATCTAAAGTAGGAGTCACTTTGAAAAATATTAAGGAGAAGGAACCCATAGTTAATGAAAGAATAAATCAGGATTCCACTAGAATCGATAAAATTGAGGGTATCATTACCAACTTGGGAACCGCTTTTCTTCCATAAATAATACTCCAAGTCCTCCAACTAAAATTTCAAAGCTTATGTATGTTCCTAAAAATAAGGGTGAATCCTCTAGCAAGGAAACTGCGGATCTCAAATCTATAAATATTCATCCCAATCTTTTTGCTATCATTAAGGAACCATTTGCTACAAATAATTTTTTCGATTTTGTGCCTAGAAGTTTGATAATTAATAAAAATAAAGAAACCCCTAAGGGTGATAGATGTCTCATTAAAGAATGACAAACTAAAGATACCTAGATCTATCTTCGCTTTTATGCCTAGCTAGGGGCGTTAAATGATAGCGCTTGTTGGGAGGCAACCCAATTTTATTTTTATTCCTTGCTTTTTGCTACTGTTTAGTAATAAATAATTTATCAAGCCTCTGTTTTGTTGTGTTTTTTGTGTTTAATTAGTGTTTGTTCCAAGTAGAACCGTTGGGAAGACTTGGGGAAAGTCTTTTTGATCTTGCTGTAAAAAACAGAAACTTTAGCGCTTACGAGAACTGCTGCCATTTTTATTTGGAAGGTGCTATTTAGTTAATTCTTTTTTTAGATGATTAATATAAATTCCTCATGTCCAGCAATTTATTCCAGAATTTTTAGGGTTCCAGAACTTGCATTAGCTACAAATTACTACAGACTGTTATGTTTTTTGTCAGATTTTGTTTTTCGTGTGTTGTTCGCTTATTTTGATGAATCTGTGGCTAGTAAAATAGTTTATAAACCATAGAGAAGTTGGAATACAGTAGGTTTAACACCAATATAAATAAGAATGAGTTCATTACAGTACCTTGAAGTGGTGTTTTGTTTTCTTTCGCTAATGGAGCTCATGAGATTTTCTACTTTAAGTTTTGTGTTGTGAAGTTTTCAAGTTTTGGGTAAAAGATTTGATGGATTATGGAACAAGGAGTGGCAAGAGCCTAAGCTTGGGGATGCCCATGGCACCCCAAGATAATCTAAGGACACCTAAAAGCCAAAGCTTGGGGATGCCCCGGAAGGCATCCCCTCTTTCGTCTACTTCCATCAGTAACTTTACTTGGAGCTATATTTTTATTCACCACATGATATGTGTTTTGCTTGGAGCATCTTGTATTATTTGAGTCTTTATTTGTTAGTTTACAACAATCATCCTTGCTGTACACACCTTTTGAGAGAGACTCACATGATTTGAAAATTATTAGAATACTCTATGTGCTTCACTTATATCTTTCGAGCTATATAGTTTTTGCTCTAGTGCTTCATCTATATCTTTTAGAGCACGGTGGTGGATTTGTTTTATAGAAACAATTGTTCTCTCATGCTTCACTTAGATTATTTTTAGAGTCCTACAAAACAGCATGGTAATTTGCTTTAATCATGATAGGCATTCAAGATTAGTAAAAAATCGTATGAAGTGTGTTGAATACTATGAGAAGTTTGATACTTGATAATTGTTTTGAGATATGGAGATGGTGATATTAGAGTCATGCTAGTTGACTAGTTTTGAATTTGAGAAATACTTGTGTTAAAGATTGTGATTCCCGTAGCATGCACGTATGGTGAACCGTTATATGATGAAGTCAGAGCATGATTTATTTATTGATTGTCTTCCTTAGGAGCATGCGCGGTCGGGGACGAGCGATGGTCTTTTCGTACCAATCTATCCCCCTAGGAGCATGCGCATAATACTTTGCTTCGATAACTTGTAGAGTTTTGCAATAAGTATATGAGTTCTTTATGACTAATGTTGAGTCCATGGATTATACGCACTTTCTTCCTTACACCATTGCTAGCCTCTCTAATACCGCACACTTTTCGCCGGTATCATAAACCCACCAAATACCTTCCTCAAAACAGCCACCATACCTACTATCGGTGTCAAAACCGGCGGATCTCGGGTAGGGGGTCCCGAACTGTGCGTCTAAGGCGGATGGTAACAGGAGGCAGGGGACACGATGTTTTACCCAGGTTCGGGCCCTCTTGATGGAGGTAAAACCTTACCTCCTGCGTGATTAATATTGATGATATGGGTACTACAAGAGTAGATCTACCACAAGATCAGAGAGGCTAAACCCTAGAAGCTAGCCTATGGTATGATTGTATGTTATTGTGTACTATGGACTAAAACCCTCCGGTTTATATAGACACCAAAGAGGGTTAGGGTTACACAAGGTCGGTTACAAAGGAGGAGATATACGTATCCGTATTGCCTAGCTTGCCTTCCACGCCAAGTAGAGTCCCATCCGGACACGAGACGAAGTCTTCAATCTTGTATCTTCATAGTCCAACAGTCCGGCTAAAGGATATAGTCCGGCTGTCCGGAGACCCCCTAATCCAGGACTCCCTCAATAGCCCCTGAACCAGGCTTTCAATGACGATGAATCCGGCGCACAATATTGTCTTCGGCATTGCAAGGTGGGTTCCTCCTCCGAACACATCACAGAAGAATTTGAATACAAGGATAGTGTCCGACCCTGCAAAATAAGTTCCACATACCACCGTAGAGAGAATAATATTTCCACAAATCTTAATATGCTGACATGTTTTGGCAACATGACATCATGCCATGGCTCGGTGATTATTCGAACCGTTTTTCTTCAACCAGCTCCACACATAACGCGAGGCGGTTTCTTGACACGTCTTGTCAAAGCAGAGATCGTGTCCCCTTATCACGGGATTCTCATCAATACGGGCGTGGGTAACCCAACCGCGCCATCGATTACGGCTCTTGGGGGATAAGCGAGTTTTACCAGGCTAGTGGGGGCGCATAGTGTCGGCCGCCCATATAAAGGGATAAGGATTCACCTTTTCATCCATGCCTTCTTCCTCCTTTGCTCATCCATTTTCGCACACTCAAGCTCCAGCGCCCAAGTCCGCATTTCCCACCTCGACCTTCTCCAACCATGTCCGGAGCGGGAGGCAGGTGGATGGTCTCCTCCGTCACGGAGGGACACATCAAGAAGCCGAGGAGAGCCGGATACCTGCCTGACGACATTGCGCACCGGCTCCCAGATGAGGGGCAGCTCATCCCCACCCCCAGGCCCCATGAGAGGGTAGTGTTCCTTACCCATTTCCTCCGCGGACTGGGATTCCCTCTCCACCCATTCGTCCGGGGGCTCATGTTCAACTACGGCCTGGATTTCCACGATCTGGCCCCGAACTTTATCCTCAACATCTCGGCATTTATCGTCGTGTGCGAGGCCTTCCTCCGCATCAAGCCCCACTTCGGCTTATGGCTGAAGACCTTCAATGTCAAGCCGAAGGTAGTGAGCGGCCGCCAAGCGGAGTGCGGAGGCGCCATGGTGGGCAAGATGCCCAACGTCACATGGCTCGAGGGCTCCTTCATGGAGACCATAAAGGGTTGGCAATCGGGGTGGTTCTACATCACCGAGCCGCGTGACCCTAAATGGGCAGCGGCCCTCGAGTTCCGATCTGGCATCCCCACGCATCTCACCTCCTAGCAAGAGAAGGGCCTGTCCTGGGGTAGTTCGGGAGAACTGACCGGACTCCAAACATGTATTCAAAACATGGTGAACAAGAAGCTCAAACTCGTCAACGTAGTCCAGGTCATGCTCATCCACCGGATCCTCCTATGCCAACAACGGGCTTTCAACTTGTGGGAGTTCAACCCGGCCCAACACCAAACTCTGAACAGGCTCTTCGACACAACTCACGAGGATTCCTGGAAGGTGCTATTCAAGGGTGCCGAGGTTCCCCCTCCCACTACCAAGGATTGCGGATTCCGCGGGAAGCGCCAAGCCAGCGTGGTAAGCTGTTTTACCTCTCACAGGATACTTGTTTTTCATAGCTTGACTCTATGCAGGATCTAAGCTCCCGTACCTTTGACAGGACTGGCAGGAGACGGCCGGACAGATCGACAGTCCGGCTCCTTTGCCCGAAGGCCCAGCAGACGCTCTCCTGACGAAGATGCTGACTCCGGCTCCTTACAAGGTGCCGGAGAAGACCAAGAAGGCCAAGGGAACCCGAAAGAGTTCCCAAAGCCAGGCGTCATCGGACTCATCGTCCGATAACTCTGCGACACACTCCTCCCCCGAAGACGAGGAGGGAGAAGAAGATGCTCCCCCTTCAGTTGGGGGAGACAAGAAAAGGAAGGCCGCCCCAACTGGGGAGGCCGAAGGGTCCAAGAAGGGAAGGACTCTCCTTCCGGACAGTTCCACCACCACCGCCGAAGGCGAAGACAAGTGGCTACTCAGGGCCAAGCCCCTGGCGAAGTCGTAAGTATTCGGATACCAGAGTAACTCATAGCATTCCTTTGTCGCACTGCTTTTCCTAATGCCGAATATGATTATGCAGGCCGCCACGAGCCCATATCGATGTATCGTCGGATGGCTCCCTGGGCTCGTCGGATATGGATAGCGATCCACTTCCGACCGCCACCTCCCCTTGCCCTGCGGACAACGCCGAGGTATTGTCTCAAGAGGCACCGGGTCGAGGGGAGACAGTCCCGGAGGCGCCTCAAGGCGACCTTCCAGACTCCGGGAGAAGAGGGAACAAGGCCCCCGAGGGCTCCGACTTCGGCCCTCAGCCGAACACCGCGCCGGAACCTCCACTAGTTCTGGACTCGGGCAGGCAGCCTCCTTCCAAGAGGGGCAAGACGCCTGTGCCGGTGACCTCTGTCCATCCAGAGGCGCTGGACAAAATGCTGGGAGCGCTTCGCAGTGCTTCCATCGACGAGGAGCACCGTACTATTATGAGTGCGGTGGTCCAGAAGGTTCAGTCCGCCAAGAGCGGATTTACTGAAGCATGTGCCAGCCTTCTAACAGGCTTTGAGGTAAGTGTTTAAAATATAGGAAAAATATTACCGCATAGACAGTAGCCCCTGATGCTCTGTTCGGTGTTCACAAAGAAAAGCCGAACAGAGGATCAAACAATATCGCAGGAGTCTAATATAAGTATGTCAATATGCGTATGCAGGCTTCGTTGCTAGCATCTGCCGCACTGACTGTGGAGGTCGCCGCACTGAAGCAGGACCTTAAAGGGTCCAAGGACGAGCTCGGCCTTGCCAAGAGGCAGCTCGAGGAGAACAAAGGTAAGTAGTACCTAGTCTATGGATATGTATAAAAAGAATGCGATTGCAAAATGACAGGATCATCATGAATTTGCCAGGGGTGATGACCGAAGTGGTGACCCTAAAGCAAGCATTGTCCGAGGCTAAAGATAAAGCGGCCAAGGAGCGCACCGAGCGGGAAAGGCAAGAGGCTCGGGTGGGCGAGGTTCAGCAAGAGCTCCAGACTCTCGTGACGAAGCACGAGGCGTTAGAGCTTGACTCGAAGACGCGAGAGTCTGAGCTTGCCGCGGCCCTCGAGAGCGCAAAGAGTACCTAGGCCGAAGCCCAAAAGGCCCTCCAGGAGTTTGACGCGATGAAGAAAATAGTGGCGGGTAAGGCATTCTATATGCAAAGCAAGCATGTGAAAGTAAATTACCTATTATTTACCCGAATCCGGAGCTCTCCAGGAGCATTCAAAGATTTGCCCCGCAGCGTGTCGGATGCCGCACAGTTTTACCAGGCCGAGGAGGGAAGCTCAACGGAGAAGCTTTTCTGGTCTCAGTATACTGGGACCGAACACCCGGTGCCTATGAGCGACCAGCTGAAGTAGTTGGTTGAGCTACACAAGGCGGCCGAATAGGCCATGAAGGGCTTTATAGTCCGGCTGTGGCCTGGCGACGCCCTTCCGAACAGCTACTTCGGCCTGGTGAGGTGGCTTGTGGATGCTTGCCCACGGTTGGAAGTCATCAAGCGGTCCGGCTGCATCGAAGGTGCACGCCGGGCTTTTGCCCGTGTGAAGGTGCAATGGGCCAAGCTAGACGCCGTGAAGCTGATCAAGGAAGGACCACCGCAGGGCAAGGGGCATCGCACCCCCGAAATTTATTATGAGGGTGTCCTGAAGGGTGCCCGTCTTGTAGCGGACGAATGTCCAAAGGATGTAATATTTGAGTAAACTTGCTCATGTGATCCTGTATGATGAAAACTTGTTTCATATGCGCTATGCAACGCTTGTTTGAATTTAAAATATTACCTTCTATTTGGCTGTTTATCCAATCTGAGAGATGGCTAGTCCTCGGCTTCTGCCCCCATGCCGCGAGTGCTGGGGTGTTCGGGATAAACCTGAGCACTCTTGTTCCCATTTTTGGGTCCTTCGAGGGAGGTGCTCAGCATAGCGAACAAGGCAACCAGACTAATAATGCTTTATCACTCTCACTTAGCCATAGAATTCTATAATTTTAAATTTCGGCGAAGCCCCTGGTATTTGGAAGGCCGAATTCGGGGCACGATACACGCCTTTAAGCCGGACAGGACCGGCTCCTCGCTCTAAGCGGCATAAGTATTTAGGGACTCGAAACCTCGCCGAACAGCGACCAGTCTCTCGCTTTATCATGACAGTCAGTTTTAGCTTTCTCTACTGAGGTGCATAGCCCAGCAGAACCGGGGCACAATCACAGTAGTTCTCCTAGTGCTACCTTAGCCGATAGAGCGGAACGTAAGGTACCAAAACATAGGAGCCAGGCAAACCCAACATTTGACCAAAGACATGATTCGGAGCTGATGCATATAATTCTATAAGTTCGGGGTGCCGCACTTGTGAAAGTGTTTGGACTTCTCACACCATAATGTGGGGTACTTAAGCCCCTGATGTATTGACCGTACCAAAGTGTACGGTTGCAAGGCGTCATTAATGAACACATATATATAAAACAAGAATGCAATAATAGTCGTAATGTTATGCATTGTTTATTCAAAAAGGTGCGTTAAAGCAGAATGATACAGATAGTGCGATAAGCAAAAAGTAGGACTATGTCCCTTCCAAGGGCAAGCTGAGGAATAGTATTAAAGCAAATATTTCACTCGTTATCGTAATCCACCTGGGAGTTTCGTGGTGTGACGTAGCTTTCTGCCTCCTTGGTTGCTGCATCATGTGTTCGGCAATCATGCTCCCGGATAGGGTTTCTAGAGATTAAAGTCTTGAAAGAGAAACATAACAAAGCGGGAAGCCCCTAGTGTGGTTTAAGCCGCGTATTGGGGCGTGCCGTAGTTGTGCCCCCCTCCCCGCCTGTGCCCATGGTATTTTTAATGCGTAATTATGTACGCGTGGCACGAATTTCGCCGTTTGGCTTGGGCCGGGGTGGGTGCCGCATTGCTACGTGAGCTCAGATCGTGTCGGGCGGTCTAGTTGCCGATTACTCCGAGCGCGCTTGAAGGTGTCCGGGTCTTGAAACACCGAACTGGTGGATTGCCTTGAGAGGCTGCTTTGCGCTTCTGCTGCGAGGGCCGCAGTGTGCTCCTCCGTGCGGAGAGAGCGCTTTGTGTTTCCATTAACTGTGATGACCCCCCCGAGGTCCTGGCATCTTGAGCTTGAGGTATGCATAATGCGGTACCGCATTGAATCCTGCAAATGCAGTTTGCCCGAGCAGTGCATGATAGCCAGTGCGGAACGGGACTATATTGAAGATTAATTCTTCGCTTCGGAAGTTATCCGGGGATCTGAAGACCACTTCTAGTGTAGTTGAGCCTGTCCAATGGGCCTCTACACCTCGAATGACACCTTTAAAGGTCGTTTTTGTGGGTTTGATCCTTGAGGGGTCTATACCCATTTTGCACACTGTGTCCTGGTAAAGCAGGTTCAGGCTGCTGCCGCCATCCATAAGGACTCAAGTGAGGTGAAATCCATCGATGATTGGGTCTAAGACCAGTGCGGCAAATCTGCCATGACGGATACTAGTGGGGTGGTCCCTGCGATCGAAGGTGATCGGACAGGAGGACCATGGGTTGAACTTTGGGGCGACTGGCTCCAACGCATATACGTCCCTGAGCGCACGCTTCCGCTCCCTCTTGGGGATGTGGGTTGCGTATATCATGTTCACCATCCGCACTTGTGGGGGGAACCTCTTCTGTCCTTCGGTGTTTGGCTGCCGAGGCTCTTCCTCGTCATCGCTATGTGGCCACTTATCTTTGTTTTCGGTAATTAACTTGCCGACATGCTTGAATACCCAACAATACCTATTGGTGTGGTTGGCTGGCCTGTCGGGGGTGCCGTGTATCTGACACGAGCGATCGAGTATGTAGTCCAAACTGGACGGGCCCGTAGTGCTTCTTTTAAATGGCTTTTTCCGCTGACCGGGTTTAGAGCCTTTGAATTCGGCATTGACTGCCGTATCCTCGGTATTGTCGTTGTTAATGCGGCGCTTATGTTTATTTCGACGTGACCTGCCATTGCCGTCCTTGGTATCCGAAGTACCACGATTCTTTGATATGTTATTACTCTGAGCCAGCCCGCTGTCTTCTCCTGCACAAAAGCGGGTCATGAGTGTCGTGAGGGCTGCCATAGATTTCGGCTTTTCCTGACCAAGGTGCCGGGCTAGCCACTCGTCGCGGATGTTGTGTTTGAAAGCTGCTAGGGCCTCTGCATCCGGACAGTCGACGATTTGATTTTTCTTTGTTAGGAACCGAGTCCATAATTGCCTGGTCGATTCTTCTGGCTTCTGAATTGTGTGGCTCAAGTCATCGGCATCTGGTGGTCGCACATAAGTGCCCTGAAAGTTGTCGAGGAATGCGGCCTCCAGATCTTCCCAACAGCTAATGGACTCTGCTGGCAAGCTGTTAAGCCAATGCAGTGCTGGTCCTTTGAGCTTTAGTGGGAGGTATTTGATGGCGTGTAAGTCATCATCGTGGGCCATGTGGATGTGGAGGAGGAAATCCTCGATCCATACCGCAGGATCTGTTGAGCCGTCGTATGATTCTATATTTACGGGTTTGAAACCCTCTGGGATTTGATGATCCATGACTTCGTCTATGAAGCATAAGGGCTGTGTGGCGCCTCTGTATTGGGCTATATCGCGACGCATCTTGAATGGGTCTTGCCCGCAGTGTTCGGCCCGGCCGGATTTACTTTTACTGTATCCGGCATGACGTTTATCGTCTTGCATAGTGGCGCGCCCTCGTGATCCGTAGATCGATCTTGCATGTTTTGCTTTGTCCTCCAATATGTCTCGCAGGTCTGGCGTATTTCCCCATGCCTTTTTATTTGAATGGCGTCAGGGTGCAGGCTGAGCTTTTGGCTGGAATGCCTCTCTGTCGCGGCCACGAGGTGGCCGATCAGCCACATCATACGCTTCTTCCTCCAGTCAGGGTAGCAACCTGCATTTTGGGTAACTCTTGGAGGGGCGCTCGAGTTTATATTCCTTGGCCACGAGGACTTCAGTCCATCTGTCAGCTAGCAGATCTTGATCAGCTTGAAGCTGCTACTAATTTTTCTTAAGGCTATTTGTCATGGCTTTAAGTCGGCGCTTGAAGCGCTCTTGGTCGACAGGATCCTCTGGCATGACGAATTCGTCATCATCAAGGCTTGCCTCGTCTTCGGAGGGGGGCATGTACTTATCATCCTCTGCCTCTCCATCTGTCACTCTCTCTGGAGGGCTGGCTCCTCCATCCTCCTGCTCTAAATCTTGCTGGAGGGGATTGTTGTCATCTTCAGCACTATCCGGAGTGTTATTATCTCCTGTGCCGGTATCAACACTTTTGCTTTGACGGGACTTAGAGCGGCGCCGCTGACGTTGGCGCTTGGGTTACTTCTTGGAGGGGTCATCCTCCGCTGTCTCGTCGCTATTACCTTCTTTGGGTGTGTCCACCATGTATATATCGTATGATGAGGTGGCTGTCCAATGCCCTGTGGGTAGTGGTTCCTCTTCGTCTCCCGCATCGTCGTCCATACCGTCGATGTCTTCGGAGTCGAAGTCGAGCATGTCGGTTAAGTCGTCGATAGTGGCTACTAAGTGGGTGGTGGGTGGGCAGCGAATTTCTTCGTCATCCGCATCCCAATCCTGCCGGACATAGTTTGGCCAGGATCCTCCTGACAAGGAGAGAGACCTTAATGAGTTCAGTATGTCGCCAAAGGGCGAGTGCTGAAAAATATCCGCGGAGGTAAACTCCATGATCGGCGCCCAATCGGATTCGCTAGGAACGGGCGCAGGCGGTTCGGAGTCCGTGGCCGGAGAAGGGTCCAGCAGTCTGACAACACAGCTCTCGCGCAGGGTAAGGTCGATGTTCGGCTTGATCGCCGCTGAGGGTAAGGCCTCCGTGGCGGGGTCCATCCACCCGTCCATGGACGGCGCAAGTGGCTCTGAATTGAGGGTCGGAGGGGCTGCCGGTGCGATCTCCTGAACACTGCTTGATGGTAGAGCTAAATCATACTCATCATGACCGCGTGACTCACAAGGCAGAGGCACGAATCCGTCGAAGATCAAGTCTCCGCGGATATCGGTCGTGTAGTTTAAGCTTCCAAACCTGACCTGGTGGCCAGGGGCTTAACTTTCGATCTGCTCCAGATGGCCAAGCGAGTTGGCCCGCAGTGCGAAGCTGCCGAACACAAATATTTGTCCGGGGAGAAAAGTCTCACCCTGCACTGCATCGCCATCGATGATAGAAGGAGCCATCAAGCCTAACGGAGACTACACAGAGGAACTCTCAATGAAAGCACCAATGTCGGTGTCAAAACCGGCGGATCTCGGGTAGGGGGTCCCGAACTGTGCGTCTAAGGCGGATGGTAACAGGAGGCAGGGGACACGATGTTTTACCCAGGTTCGGGCCCTCTTGATGGAGGTAAAACCCTACGTCTTGCTCGATTAATATTGATGATATGGGTAGTACAAGAGTAGATCTACCACGAGATCAGAGAGGCTAAACCCTAGAAGCTAGCCTATGGTAGGATTCTATTTTATTGTGTCCTACGGACTAAAACCCTCCGGTTTATATAGACACCAGAGAGGGTTAGGGTTACACAAGGTCGGTTACAAAGGAGGAGATATACGTATCTGTATTGCCTAGCTTGCCTTCCACGCCAAGTAGAGTCACATCCGGACACGAGGCGAAGTCTTCAATATTGTATCTTCATAGTCCAACAGTCCGGCCAAAGGATATAGTCCGGCTATCCAGAGACCCCCTAATCCAGGACTCCCTCACCTACCTATCATGGCATTTCCATAGCCATTCCTAGATATATTGCCATGCAACTTACCACCGTTCCGTTTATTATGACACGCTCCATCATTGTCATATTGCTTTGCATGATCATGTAGTTGACATTGTATTTGTGGCTAAGCCACCATTCTTAATTCATTCATACATGTCACTCTTGATTCATTGCATATCCCGGTACACCGCCGGAGGCATTCACATGGATTCATATTTTGTTCTAAGTATTGAGTTGTAAGTAAATAAAAGTGTGATGATCATCATTTTTAGAGCATTGTCCCAAGTGAGGAAAGGATGATGGAGACTATGATTCCCCCACAAGTCGGGATGAGACTCCGGACTAATAAAAAGAGGCCATACAAAAAAGAGAAAAGGCCCAAATAAAAAAATGAGAGAAAAAGAGAGAAGGGACAATGCTACTATCCTTTTACCACACTTGTGCTTCAAAGTAGCACCATGATCTTCATGATAGAGAGTCTCCTATGATATCACTTTCATATACTAGTGGGAATTTTTCATTATAGAACTTGGCTTGTATATTCCAATGATGGGCTTCCTCAAAATGCCCTAGGTCTTCGTGAGCAAGCGAGTTGGATTCACACCCACTTAGTTCCTTTTGTTGAGCTTTCATATACTTATAGCTCTAGTGCATCCGTTGCATGGAAATCCCTACTCACTCATATTGATATCTATTAATGGGCATCTCCATAGCCCATTGATATGCCTAGTTGATGTGAGACTATCTTCTCCTTCTTGTCTTCTCCACAACCACCATTCTATTCCACATATAGTGCTATGTCCATGGCTCACGCTCATGTATTGCGTGAAGATTGAAAAAGTTTGAGAACACCAAAAGTATGAAACAATTGCTTGGCTTGTCATCGGGGTCGTGCATGATTTAAATACTCTGTGTGGTGAAGATAGAGCATAGCCAGACTATATGATTTTGTAGGGATAACTTTCTTTGGCCATGTTATTTTGAGAAGACATAATTGCTTAGCTAGTATGCTTGAAGTATTATTATTTTTATGTCAATATTAAACTTTTCTCTTGAATCTTTTGGATCTGAATATTCATACCACAATTAAGAGAATTACACTGAAATTATGCCAAGTAGCATTCCACATAAAAAATTCTATTTTTATCATTTATCTACTCGAGGACGAGCAGGAATTAAGCTTGGGGATGCTTGATACGTCTCCAATGTATCTATAATTTTTTATTGTTCCATGCTATATTATATTCTGTTTTGGACATTATTGGGCTTTATTATACACTTTTATATTATTTTTAGGACTAACCTACTAACCGGAGGCCCAGCCCAGAATTGTTGTTTTTTTGCCTATTTCAGAGTTTCACAGAAAAAGAATATCAAACGGAGTCCAAATGGAATGAAACCTTCGGGAATGTGATTTTTGGAACGAATGTGATCCAGAGGACTTGGATCCTACGTCAAGAAAGCAACCAGGAAGGCACGAGGTAGGGGGCGAGCCTACCCCCCTAGGCGCGCCCTCTACCCTCGTGGGGCCCATGTTGCTCCATCGACGTACTCCTTCCTCCTATATATACCTACGTACCCCCAAACTACCAGATACGGAGCCAAAACCCTAATTCCACCACCGCAACCTTATGTACCAATGAGATCCCATCTTGGGGCCTTTTCCGGAGCTCCGCCGGAGGGGGCATTGATCCCATCTTGGGGCCTTTTCCGGAGCTCCGCCGGAGGGGGCGATGATGTGTGAGTAGTTTACTTCAGACCTTTGGGTCCATAGTTATTAGCTAGATGGCTTCTTCTCTCTTCTTGGATCTCAATACAATGTTCTCCCCCTCTCTTGTGGAGATCTATTCGATGTAATCTTCTTTTGCGGTGTGTTTGTTGAGACTGGTGAATTGTCGGTTTATGATCAAGTTTATCTATGAACAATATTTGAATCTTCTCTGAATTCTTTTATGTATGATTGGTTGTCTTTGCAAGTCTCTTCGAATTATCAGTTTGGTTTGGCCTACTTGATTGATCTTTCTTGCAATGGGAGAAGTGCTTAGCTTTGGGTTCAATCTTGTGGTGTCCCTTCCCAGTGACAGTAGGGGTAGCAAGGGACGTATTGTATTGTTTCCATCGAGGATAACAAGATGGGGTTTATATCATATTGCATGATTTTATCCCTCTACATCATGTCATCTTGCTTAAGGCGTTACTCTATTCTTTTGAACTAAATACTCTAGTTGCTTGCCGGATAGCGGTCGATGTGTGGAGTAATAGTACTAGATCCAGGCAGGAGTCGGTCTACTTGTCTCGGACGTGATGCCTATATACATGATCATACCTAGATATTCTCATAACTATGCTCAATTCTGTCAATTGCTCAACATCAATTTGTTTACCCACCGTAATACTTATGCTCTCGAGAGAAGCCACTAGTGAAACCTATGGCCCCCGGGTCTATTTTCCATCATATTAATCTTCCATCAACAAGCTATTTCTTTTGTCATTTTTATTTTGCTTTATTTACTTTGCATCTTTATCATAAAAATACCAAAAATATTATCTTATCGTATCTATCAGATCTCACTTTCGTAAGTGACCGTGAAGGGATTGACAACCCCTTTATTGCGTTGGTTGCGAGGATTTTATTTGTTTGTGTAGGTGCGAGGGACTCGTGCGTGGCCTCCTACTGGATTGATACCTTGGTTCTCAAAAACTGAGGGAAATACTTATGCTACTTTGCTGCATCACCCTTTCCTCTTCAAGGGAAAACCAACGCAGTGCTCAAGAGGTAGCAATTTTCCACGTGTAAAATTCTCAATGGCCACAGGAACCATGTGTCGGCTCAGTGTTGGGACAGATGTCATCCACTCATTGGACGAGAGGCGCCTATTATACACTGACATGTGGCACAGCCCAATAGAGGCCCATTCAGGTGAAAAGGCCGGCCTATTTGACTTTGTCAAAAGGTAGAGGACCGGCCCATGGAAAGCTTATTAACGGCCTGTTCGCCAATGGCCCATTTACAGCCCACTAACTCATGACCCATTATGGCCTATCCGAAGTCGGCCCAATAACGTCATCTGGGCCATCCAATATGATTCTCGCCCGTTGTAACTTCCGGCCCATGTATGGCCCATTACCTCTTTCGGCCCATACGGGGCCCTATGTAACTCTGGCCCATTAAAGGCCCGTGGTGAAATTGGCCCATAATGAATAGTGTATCATTTTATACCCGTTAATGACCCATTATTCCATTGGGCCGTTTCCAGCCCGTGTTAACTTTTGTCCTTCTAAGGGCCCATTTATTCTTGGGCTCATTTTCAACATTCAGTTACTTATGTTCCGTTACTGGCATGTTCTGCTTGTGGTCCAAATTCAGCCCGTAGTTACAGTGTGCCCATTTGTGGCTCGTTAACACGTTGGTCTGTTTTCATAGCGTCATCAAATACGACCCATTAACGAACCATGATGCCTGTCGATAGAATTAAGCCCGCTATACATTTTGGCCTATTAACCACGATTTCCACTCTAGCCCGTTTATGACCCATTTTAGTACGGCCCATGTTTGACCAATTGATCATACCACCCGTAGAAGGCCCATTGATGATGCGGCCCATAGAAGGCCCATGGATCCTACAACCCGTAGGAGGCCCATGGTCACTACAACAGGTAGCAGGACCATGGTTACAACGGTCCGTATGTTTCCCATGGCTATTGTGGCCTAGTTATAAAAACAAGTTTTGTGGCCACTAGAAAAACACGGAAAAAGAACTGCAGTGACTACAAGCAAACAACCAAACAAGACAATAAGGAAATAAATAAGCAAGAAACTAACGCTAGGCTATTACGGCTATTACACATATTACTGTTGGGGAACGTTGCAGAAAACAAAAATTTTCCTACTCGTTTCACCAAGATCATCTAGGAGTTCATCTAGCAACGAGTGATTAGATGCATCTACATACCTTTGTAGATCGCGAGCGGAAGCGTTCAAAAGAACGGCGATGATGTAGTCGTACTCGACGTGATCCAAATCACCGATGACCAGCGCCGAACGGACGGCACCTCCGCGTTCAACACACGTACAGAACAACCACGTCTCCTCCTTCTTGATCCAGCAAGGGAGGAAGGAGAGGTTGAGGGAGATGGCACCAGCAGCAGCACGACGGCGTGGTGTTGATGGAGCTGCAGTACTCCGGCAGAGCTTCGCTAAGCACTATGGAGGTGGAGGAGGTGTTGGGGAGGGAGAAGGAGGCAACCAAAGGCCAAGGCGTTCAGGTATGAAGTCCCTCCTCTCCCCCACTATATATAGGAGGGCCAAGGGGGGGTGGCTGGCCCTAGGAGATCCAATCTCCTAGGGGGTGCGGCGGCCAAGGGGGGTTTCCCTCCCCCCCAAGGCACCTAGGAGGTGCCTTCCCCTCCTAGGACTCTTTCCCCCATAAACCCTAGGCGCATGGGCCTATGTGGGGCTGGTGCCCTTGGCCCATTAGGCCAAGGCGCACCCCCTACAGCCCATGTGGCCCCCCCGGGACAGGTGGACCCACCCGGTGGACCCCCGGGACCCTTCCGGTGGTCCCGGTACAATATCGATAACCCCGAAACTTGTCCCGATGCCCGAAACAGGACTTCCCATATATAAATCTTTACCTCCGGACCATTCCGTAACTCCTCGTGACATCCGGGATCTCATCCGGGACTCCGAACAACATTCGGGTTACTGCATATACATATCCTACAGCCCTAGCGTAACTGAACCTTAAGTGTGTAGACCCTACGGGTTCGGGAGACAAGCAGACATGACCGAGACGACTCTCCGGTCAATAACCAACAGCGGGATCTGGATACCCATGTTGGCTCCCACATGCTCCACGATGATCTCATCGGATGAACCACGATGTCGAGGATTCTATCAACCCCGTACGCTATTCCCTTTGTCTATCGATATGTTACTTGCCCGAGATTCGATCGTCGGTATCCCAATACCTCGTTCAATCTCATTACCGGCAAGTCACTTTACTCGTACCGTAATGCATGATCCCGTGACCAGACACTTGGTCACTCTGAGCTCATTATGATGATGCATTACCGAGTGGGCCCAGTGATACCTCTCCGTCATACGGAGTGACAAATCCCAGTCTTGATCCATGTCACCCAACAGACACTTTCGGAGATACCCGTAGTCTACCTTTATAGTCACCCAGTTACGTTGTGACGTTTGGCATACCCAAAGCACTCCTACGGTATCCGGGAGTTACAAGATCTCATGGTCTAAGGAAAAGATACTTTGACATTGCAAAACTCTAGCAAATGAACTATATGATCTTGTGCTATGTTTAGGATTGGGTCTTGTCCATCACATCATTCTCCCAATGATGTGATCTCGTTATCAATGACATCCAGTGTCCATAGTCAGGAAACCATGACTATCTGTTGATCAACGAGCTAGTCAACTAGAGGCTCACTAGGGACATGTTGGTGTCTGTTATTCACACATGTATTACGATTTCCGGATAACACATTTATAGCATGAATAAAGACAATTATCATGAACAAGGAAATATAATAATAATGCTTTTATTATTGCCTCTAGGGCATATTTCCAACAGTCTCCCACTTGCACTAGAGTCAATAATCTAGTTACATTGTGATGAATCGAACACCCATGGAATTCTGGTGTTGATCATGTTTTGCTCTAGGGAGAGGTTTAGTCAACGGATATGCTACATTCAGGTCCGTATGTACTTTCCAAATCTCTATGTCTCCATCTTGAACATTTTCACGAATGGAGTTGAAGCGACGCTTGATGTGCCTTGTCTTCTTGTGAAACCTGGGCTCCTTGGCAAGTGCAATAGCTCCAGTGTTGTCACAGAAGAGCTTGATCGGCCCCGACGCATTGGGTATGACTCCTAGGTCGGTGATGAACTCCTTCACCCATATTGCTTCATGTGCTGCCTCCGAGGCTGCCATGTACTCCGCTTCACATGTAGATCCCGCCACGACGCTTTGCTTGCAACTGCACCAGCTTACTGCCCCACCATTCAAAATATACATGTATCCGGTTTGTGACTTAGAGTCATCCAGATCTGTGTCGAAACTAGCATCGACGTAACCCTTTACGACGAGCTCTTCGTCACCTCCATAAACGACAAACATTTCCTTAGTCCTTTTTAGGTACTTCAGGATATTCTTGACCGCTGTCCAGTGTTCCTTGCCGGGATTACTTTGGTACCTTCCTACCAAACTGACGGCAAGGTTAACATCAGGTCTAGTACACAGCATGGCATACATAATAGAACCTATGGCTGAGGCATAGGGGATGACGCTCATCTCTTCTATATCTTCTGCCGTGGTCGGACATTGAGCTGAGCTCAATTTCATACCTTGTAACACAGGCAAGAACCCCTTCTTGGATTGATCCATATTGAACTTCTTCAATATCTTATCAAGGTATGTGCTTTGTGAAAGACCTATGAGGCGTCTCGATCTATCTCTATAGATTTTGATGCCTAATATATAAGCAGCTTCTCCAAGGTCCTTCATTGAAAAACTTTTATTCAAGTAGGCCTTGATGCTGTCCAAGAGTTCTATATCATTTCCCATCAAAAGTATGTCATCTACATATAATATGAGAAATGCTACAGAGCTCCCACTCACTTTCTTGTAAACGCAGGCTTCTCCATAAGTCTGTGTAAACCCAAACGCTTTGATCATCTCATCAAAGCGAATGTTCCAACTCCGAGATGCTTGCACCAGCCCATAAATCGAGCGTTGGAGCTTGCACACTTTGTCAGCATTCTTAGGATCGACAAAACCTTCCGGCTGCATCATATACAATTCTTCCTAAAGGAAACCATTAAGGAATGCCGTTTTGACGTCCATTTGCCATATTTCGTAATCATAGAATGCGGCAATTGCTAACATGATTCGGACGGACTTCAGCTTCGCTACCGGTGAGAAAGTCTCATCGTAGTCAACCCCTTGAACTTGTCGATAACCCTTAGCGACAAGCCGAGCTTTATAGATGGTCACATTACCATCCGCGTCTGTCTTCTTCTTAAAGATCCATTTATTTTCTATGGCTCGCCGCTCAACGGGCAAGTCAGTCAAAGTCCATACTTTGTTTTCATACATGGATCCTATCTCGGATTTCATGGCTTCTAGCCATTTGTCGGAATCCGGGCCCGCCATCGCTTCTTCATAGTTCGAAGGTTCACCGTTGTCTAACAGCATGATTTCCAAGACAGGGTTGCCGTACCACTCTGGTGCGGAACGTGTCCTTGTGGACCTTTGAATTTCAGTAGGGGCTTGATCAGAAGTATCTTGATCATTATCATTAACTCCCTCTCTAGTTGGTGCTGGCACCTCAGGAACATTTTCTTGAGTTGCGCCATTTTCCGGTTCAAGAGGTAATACTTCATCAAGCTCTACTTTCCTCCCACTTACTTCTTTCGAGAGAAACTCTTTCTCCAGAAATGACCCATTCTTGGCAACAAAGATCTTGCCTTCGGATCTGAGGTAGAAGGTGTACCCAATAGTTTCTTTTGGGTATCCTATGAAGACGCATTTTTCCGACTTGGGTTCGAGCTTTTCAGGTTGAAGTTTCTTGACATAAGCATCGCATCCCCAAACTTTTAGAAACGATAGCTTAGGTTTCTTCCCAAACCATAATTCATACGGTGTCGTCTCAACGGATTTCGACGGAGCCCTATTTAAAGTGAATGTGGCAGTCTCTAAAGCATAGCCCCAAAAAGAAAGCGGTAAATCGGTAAGAGACATCATAGATCGCACCATATCTAACAGAGTGCGATTACGACGTTCGGACACACCATTACGCTGAGGTGTTCCAGGCGGCGTGAGTTGTGAAACTATTCCACATTTTCTTAAGTGTGCCCCAAACTCGTGACTCAAGTATTCTCCTCCACGATCTGATCGTAGAAACTTGATTTTCCTGTCACGTTGATTTTCAACCTCACTCTGAAATTCCTTGAACTTTTCAAAGGTTTCAGACTTGTGTTTCATTAAGTAGATATACCCATACCTACTTAAATCATCAGTGAGGGTGAGAACATAATGATAGCCACCGCGGGCCTCAACACTCATCGGACTGCACACATCAGTATGTATGATTTCCAATAAGTCGGTTGCTCGCTCCATTGTTCCTGAGAACGGAGTCTTGGTCATTTTACCCATAAGGCATGGTTCGCACATGTCAAATGATTCATAATCAAGAGACTCTAAAAGTCCATCAGCATGGAGCTTCTTCATGCGTTTGACACCTATGTGACCAAGGCGGCAGTGCCACAAGTATGTGGGACTATCATTATCAACCTTACTTCTTTTGGTACTCACATTATGAACATGTGTAGCATCACGTTCGAGATTCATAAAGAATAAACCATTCACCATAGGAGCATGACCATAAAACATATCTCTCATAAAAATGGAACAACCATTATTCTCAGATTTAAAAGAGTAGCCATCTCGAATTAAACGAGATCCCGATACAATGTTCATGCTCAAAGCTGGCACTAAATAACAATTATTAAGGTTTAAAACTAATCCCGAAGGGAGATGCAGAGGTAGCGTGCCGACGGCGATCACATTGACCTTGGAACCATTCCCGACGCGCATCGTCACCTCGTCCTTTGCCAGTTTCCGCTTATTCCGCAGCCCCTGCTTTGAGTTACAAATGTGAGCAACTGCACCGGTATCAAATACCCAGGAGCCACTACGGGCACTAGTAAGGTACACATCAATTACATGTATATCACATATACCTCTTGTTTTGCCGGCCTTCTTATCCGCCAAGTACTTAGGGCAGTTCCGCTTCCAGTGACCGCTTCCCTTGCAATAAAAGCACTCAGTCTCGGGCTTGGGTCCATTCTTTGGCTTCTTCCCGGCAGCTTGCTTGCCGGGCGCGGCAACCTCCTTGCCGTCCTTCTTGAAGCTCTTTTTACCCTTGCCTTTCTTGAACTTAGTGGTTTTATTGATCATCAACACTTGATGTTCCTTCCTGACTTCTACCTCCGCTGATTTCAGCATAACAAATACTTCAGGAATGGTCTTTTCCATCCCCTGCATATTGAAGTTCATCACAAAGCTCTTGTAGCTTGGTGGAAGCGACTGGAGGATTCTGTCAATGACCGCATCATCCGGGAGATTAACTCCTAGCTGAGTCAAGCGGTTATGCAACCCAGACATAGTGAGTATGTGCTCACTGACAGAACTGTTTTCCTCCATCTTACAGCTGAAGAATTTGTCGGAGACTTCATATCTCTCGACCCGGGCATGAGCTTGGAAAACCATTTTCAGCTCTTCGAACATCTCATATGCTCCATGTCTCTCAAAACGCTTTTGGAGCCCCGGCTCTAGGCTGTAAAGCATGCCGCACTGAACGAGGGAGTAGTCATCGAATCGTGCCTGCCAAGCGTTCATAACATCTTGTTCTGCAGGGAGAACGGGTGCGTCACCAAGCGGTGCTTGTAGGACATAATCTTTCTTGGCAGCTATGAGGATGATCCTCAGGTTCCGGACCCAGTCCGTATAGTTGCTGCCATCGTCTTTCAGCTTAGTTTTCTCTAGGAACGCGTTGAAGTTGAGGACTACGTTGGCCATTTGATCTACAAGACATTTTGCAAAGATTTTAGACTAAGTTCATGATAATTAAGTTCAACTAATCAAATTATTAGTGAACTCCCACTTAGATTAGACATCCCTCTATCCATCTAAGTATTACATGATCCGAGTTAAACTAGACCGTGTCCGATCATCACGTGAGACGGACTAGTCAACATCGGTGAACATCTTCATGTTGATCGTATCTTCTATACGACTCATGCTCGACCTTTCGGTCTTCTGTGTTCCGAGGCCATGTCTGTACATGCTAGGCTCGTCAAGTCAACCTAAGTGTTTGCATGTGTAAATCTGTCTTACACCCGTTGTATGTGAACGTCTGAATAAAACACCCGATCATCACGTGGTGTTTTGAAACAGCGAACTGTCGCAACGGTGCACAGTTAGGGGGAACACTTCTTGAATTTATTGTGAGGGATCATCTTATTTACTACCATCGTTCTAAGTAAACAAGATGCAAAACATGATAAACATCACATGCAATCAAATAATAAACGTGACATGATATGGCCAATATCACATAGCTCCTTTGATCTCCATCTTGGGGCTCCATGATCATCTTGTCACCGGCTTGACACCATGATCTCCATCATCATGATCTCCATCATCGTGTCTCCATGAAGTTGCTCGCCAACTATTACTTCTACTACTATGGCTAACGCGTTTAGCAATAAAGTAAAGTAATTTACAAGGCGTTTCTTGATGACACGCAGGTCATATAAAAGAATAAAGACAACTCCTATGGCTCCTGTCGGTTGTCATACTCATCGACATGCAAGTCGTGATTCCTATTACAATAGCATGAACATCTCATACATCACATATAGATCATTCATCATTCATCACAACTTTGGCCATATCATATCACAAACCACTTGCTGCAAAAACAAGTTAGACGTCCTCTAATTGTTGTTGCAAGTTTTTACGTGGCTGAATTAGGGTTCTAGCAAGAACGTTTTCTTACCTACGTTAAAGCCACAACGTGATTTGTCAACTTCTATTTACCCTTCATAAGGACCCTGTTCATCGATTCCGCTCCAACTAAAGTAGGAGAGACAGACACCCGCCAGCCACCTTATGCAACTAGTGCATGTTAGTCGGTGGAACCGGTCTCACGTAAGCGTACGTGTAAGGTTGGTCCGGGCCGCTTCATCCCACAATACCACTGAAGCAAGAAAGGACTAGTAACGGCAAGAGAGTTGACAAATCTACGCCCACAACAAATTGTGTTCTACTCGCGCAAGAAGAACTACGCATAGACCTAGCTCATGATGCCACTGTTGGGGAACGTTGCAGAAAACAAAAAATTTCCTACTCGTTTCACCAAGATCATCTAGGAGTTCATCTAGCAACGAGTGATTAGATGCATCTACATACCTTTGTAGATCGCGAGCGGAAGCGTTCAAAAGAACGGTGATGATGTAGTCGTACTCGACGTGATCCAAATCACCGATGACCAGCCGAACGGACGGCACCTCCGCGTTCAACACACGTACGGAACAGCCACGTCTCCTCCTTCTTGATCCAGCAAGGGAGGGAGGAGAGGTTGAGGGAGATGGCACCAGCAGCAGCACGACGGCGTGGTGTTGATGGAGCTGCAGTACTCCGGCAGAGCTTTGCTAAGCACTATGGAGGTGGAGGAGGTGTTGGGGAGGGAGAAGGAGGCAACCAAAGGCCAAGGCGTTCAGGTATGAAGTCCCTCCTCTCCCCCACTATATATAGGAGGGCCAAGGGGGGGTGGCCGGCCCTAGGAGATCCAATCTCCTAGGGGGTGCGGCGGCCAAGGGGGGTTTCCCTCCCCCCCAAGGCACCTAGGAGGTGCCTTCCCCTCCTAGGACTCTTTCCCCCATAAACCCTAGGCGCATGGGCCTATGTGGGGCTGGTGCCCTTGGCCCATTAGGCCAAGGCGCACCCTCTACAGCCCATGTGGCCCCCCCGGGACAGGTGGACCCACCCGGTGGACCCCCGGGACCCTTCCGGTGGTCCCGGTACAATACCGATAACCCCGAAACTTGTCCCGATGCCCGAAACAGGACTTCCCATATATAAATCTTTACCTTCGGACCATTCCGGAACTCCTCGTGACGTCCGGGATCTCATCCGGGACTCCGAACAACATTCGGGTTACTGCATATACATATCCCTACAACCCTAGCGTAACTGAACCTTAAGTGTGTAGACCCTACGGGTTCGGGAGACAAGCAGACATGACCGAGACGACTCTCCGGTCAATAACCAACAGCGGGATCTGGATACCCATGTTGGCTCCCACATGCTCCACGATGATCTCATCGGATGAACCACGATGTCGAGGATTCTATCAACCCCGTACGCTATTCCCTTTGTCTATCGATATGTTACTTGCCCGAGATTCGATCGTCGGTATCCCAATACCTCGTTCAATCTCGTTACCGGCAAGTCACTTTACTCGTACCGTAATGCATGATCCCGTGACCAGACACTTGGTCACTCTGAGCTCATTATGATGACGCATTACCGAGTGGGCCCAGTGATACCTCTCCGTCATACGGAGTGACAAATCCCAGTCTTGATCCATGTCACCCAACAGACACTTTCGGAGATACCCGTAGTCTACCTTTATAGTCACCCAGTTACGTTGTGACGTTTGGCATACCCAAAGCACTCCTACGGTATCCGGGAGTTACACGATCTCATGGTCTAAGGAAAAGATACTTTGACATTGCAAAACTCTAGCAAATGAACTATACGATCTTGTGCTATGTTTAGGATTGGGTCTTGTCCATCACATCATTCTCCCAATGATGTGATCTCGTTATCAATGACATCCAGTGTCCATAGTCAGGAAACCATGACTATCTGTTGATCAACGAGCTAGTCAACTAGAGGCTCACTAGGGACATGTTGGTGTCTGTTATTCACACATGTATTACGATTTCCGGATAACACAATTATAGCATGAATAAAGACAATTATCATGAACAAGGAAATATAATAATAATGCTTTTATTATTGCCTCTAGGGCATATTTCCAACAATTACATCCACTGGGCATCAAAGTTCGCCACCAGTGCAAATATAGGGAACAAAGTAGCATATTACATACACTGGCCGTCTAAATTGGCCACCAGTGCAAATAAACGGGGCAGCAAAACAAGTCCATAACTGAAACAACTTCAGAAGAGCTCAAGAAATGTTATCATGGGTATCCACCATGCTGGCAATAAGCTTAGCAAGCTTATTAGCTTTCTCATGTTTCGCGCTAAAATCCTCCAAAGCTTGTTGTTGCACCAGAAAGTATGCATCTGAATTCTCTTGGGACTTTCGCGGTCCTTTGGCTTCTTGTCACAGCACGGGTGATCGATGTATTTTAGCTTGTAGTTGAGACTCAAGAAACCGAACTGATTCAGACAGTGAGTTCGAAGAGCTTATGCCAACGGTAGTGGCCAGTAACTTCAACACTACACCAAGACATGACTTTGGGGTTGTCTCACTGTCTTCAGATAGTTTTCCTTGGCTGTTTTATCAGCTTTGTTGGAGACCAACAATGGTGTCTCACTATCCTGAACCTTATCCGCGTTACTTCCTTTACCATTGCTTAATAAGGTACTCTTCCCCAATATTCTGTCAGCATTCTAAAAGAAGAAACGAGCAGACACATAGCAGGTTTAGCATGTAGTATATGAAACTAATTTCGGTGAACCAGTTCAGTAGTAAGGTGGACAGAATTAAACTACCAATTCTTCTATTGCCAAGTAGTACATAATAAAAGCATCAAACAAACATATATCTTTGTCCTATGGTCACTACATTGTCTTGCCAAATCAAAATAGAGACACGGTTCAAATCATATCAGTTCAAGACAAAGCAGCATTGAAAGAATACAAGTGTGGGAAACTACATTGCACAACAAGATTTCAGATGGGTACCATGGGTATACATGTACAACAACACTATTGGCACTTGATCTCCCCATGAAGACTATTGCGGACATGAACAAGATAATAAGAGGCTTCCTGTGGTGTGGCAAGGCTCAAGTGAATGACGGAAACTGTTCTATGGCTTGGGATGATGTGTGCTTACCGAAGTGGGCAGGAGGCCTAGGGATACCAAGCCTCAGATGGCTAAACACAACGATGCAAACCCGATGGGCATGGTTATGATGAGTGGACCAGAGAATACCGTGGAAGGAGTTTGAGATTGTTGTGCCTAGAGATTCTCAGGCTCTATTCGTGGCGCCCACTATGGCAATGGTAGGAGACGGCAAGGATACTTTGTTTTGGGTGGACCGATGGTTGGAGAGGATGTGGATGCAGGAGTTTGCACAGACGCTCCACGCTCAGATCTAACCATGTGCCAGAGCGACATGCACAGTTCACGAGGCAATCACACCCGGCACCTGGGTGCAAGACGCCCCCCAACATGGCGCTTGCAACACTTATCGAGTACTTGGAGGTTTGGTAGCGGTTGGGGCAGATTCGGCTCCAGGAAGGTGTCACAGATTCCATCACTTGGTCGTGGGAAACTAATGGGCAGTTTTCAGTTCACTCTGCCTATGCTGCCATGTTTGCCGGAAGGGAGGTGGTGCCAACAGCGGATTTCACATGGAAGTCTAGAGCCCCATTGCAATGTCATTTCTTCAACTAGCTAGCAATGAGAAACAGGTGTTGGACGTCTGACCGCCTCACTCGGCGCGGTCTACCCCGTCAATACAAATGCCCTTTCTGTGACCAAGAAGAAGAAACCATCGATCATATTCTACTAACATGTGTGTTCGCAAGAACGGTGTGGAGAATGTTGTGTTCAGCCATTGGAAAGCAGGTGTGGATGCCTACGACATAAGATACCCGGAAGGAATGGTGTGTGATGAGAACCGAAGGGGTGAACAAGCTGAAGGATCTACGGGCACTCTTCACTCTCGTGATTTGGGAGCTTTGGAAGCATAGGAATGCGGTAGTCTTCGATGGCGCTTCTCCATCTTTAAAGGTAGTAGTCACGAGGGTAGTGGTCGAGGGTAGAGCGTGGCAGTAGGCGCATTTGTTCAAAGGAGAAATAGATGCATTGTTTGAGATGTTGTCGAGGTGGGTGAGGCATGAGTGATCCACATTGTAAACTTAGTGTAGAGTGTGGATTCTTGTTGATGTTGTAGTGGTTGACACTCTGTAACATCAACGGTGGTTTGGGTTCTATTCCCCCCTTCTATAAGATATGATACGCACACTCGTGCGTATTCGAGAAAAACACTATTGGCTCTGTTGTGATGCTAGTAATGTGCATGATATGAGAAGTCAACTGTATACACAATCGAAATTGAAATCAATAGAGCAATTTAGAAGAGCAAACCTGTTAAAGAAACATGCTGAAACATACCTGTTGTGCCATTGGAGTTTCGATTGGATCCTTCAATTAAAAATAAGTTTGTATGAGTAAATACAGTGATACAAGAGCAAAGCAGTATGCACCATAGCAATTGAATCTTAAATGAGAACAGCTGTTCTTCAGGTTTAAGCACTTTTTCTACACGAACATAGTACGGTAAGACGTAGACATATAGTACTTAAAAATAAAAAATTAGCTCATAGACCTTGCCACATTCTTGGTTCGATACCAGTACAGAACAAGGCGTTCCTAGTCATCGTCCCGTAAATGTGTCTCGGGAGAATGTCAGGGAATTTGATGAGTTTCTTTGCTAGTGAAGTACATTTTCTTCAGGTAATTTTGATACTGTTGATATGTCTCCAATGTATCTATAATTTTTGATTGTTCCATGCTATTATATTATCTGTTTTGGATGTTTTATATGCATCAATATGCTATTTTATATTATTTTTGGTACTAACCTACTAACCTAGAGCCCAGCACCAGTTCCTGTTTTTTCCCTGTTTTTGAGTTTCGCAGAAAAGGAATACCAAACGGAATAAAACCTTCGCGATGATTTTTCTTGGACCAGGAGACTTGGAGATGAAGTCGGAGGAGCCACGAGGTGGCCACAAGGATGGAGGGTGCGCCCCCACCCTTGTGGGCCCCTTGTGCACTTCCTGACCTAATTTCTGCGCCCATATATTCCCATATATCCCCAAACCAATAGAGCCATCCACGAAAACACTTTTCCACCACCGCAACCTTCTATACCCATGAGATCCCATCTAGGGGCCTTTTCCGGGATCCTGCCGGAGGGGGATTCGATCACAGAGGGCTTCTGCATCAACTCTATTGCCCTTCCGATGAAGCGTGAGTAGTTTACCACAGACATACGGGTCCATAGCTAGTAGCTATAAGGATTCTTCTCTGTCTTTTATTCTCAATACCATGTTCTCCTCGATGTTCTTGGAGATCTATTCGATGTATTACTCTTTTGCAGTGTGTTTGTCGAGATCTGATGAATGGTGGATTTATGATCAGCTTATCTATGAATATTATTTGTATCTCCTCTGAATTCTTTTATGCATGATTTGATATCTTTGTAATTCTCTTCGAACTACTAGTTTGGTTTGGCGAACTAGATTGGTTTTTCTTGCAATGGGAGAAGTGCTTAGCTTTGGGTTCAATCTTGCGGTGTCCTTTCCTAGTGGCAGTAGGGGCAGCAAGGCACATATTGTATTATTGCC
Organism: Triticum dicoccoides; assembly: GCF_002162155.2. NCBI lineage: Eukaryota > Viridiplantae > Streptophyta > Magnoliopsida > Poales > Poaceae > Triticum > Triticum dicoccoides. Next base: position 422,629,326 of record NC_041390.1, on the reverse strand, counting down.
ATCGAGGATAAAAAGATGGGGTTTTCATCATATTGCTTGAGTTAATTCCTCTACATCATGTTATCTTGCTTAATGCGTTACTCCATTCTTTATGAACTTAATACTCTAGATGCATGCTGGATAGAGGTCGATGTGTGGAGTAATAGTGGTAAATACAGAATCGTTTCGGTCTACTTGACACGGACGTAATGCCTATATTCATGATCATTGCCTTAGATATCGTCATAATTTTGCACTTTTCTATCAATTGCTCGCTAGTAATTTGTTCACCCACCGTATTATTTGCTATCTTGAGAGAAGCCTCTAGTGAAACCTATTGCCCTCGGGTCTACTTTCCATCATACAAGTTCTATTTTCCATCATACAAGTTTCTATTTTCCATCATATAAGTTTTCGATCTATTATTTTGCAATCTTTTACTTTATGATCTATAAACCAAAAAAACCAAAAATATTTACTTTACTGTTTATCTATCTCTATTAGATCTCACTTTTACAAGTAACGGTGAAGGGATTGAAAACACCTTTATCACGCTGGGTGCAATTTGTTTGTGCAGATATTCGGTGACTTGTGCGTTATCTCCTACTGGATTGATACCTTGGTTCTCAAACTGAGGGAAATACTTATCTCTACTTTGCTGCATTACCCTTTCTTGTTCAAGGGAAAAACCAACACAAGCTCAAGAAGTAGGAACTGCCACCAAGCATTCTTGAAGATAGCAGAGGTATTAGCACAGGTTACCTCATCCCGAGTTTCCAAATCGGTCCTTCTCTATAGAGAAAAATGGGAAATTTTGCTATATTATAACCAGCATGGAGGTAGAGTGTATGGGACAAAGCAAAGTAATTGCCATGAATAATATTACTTACACATAACTCCTTGATGAACACCTGCAATTGGCATTTTCCTTCATCTTCAGTATAATATTTCCATGATGGGAAGATACACACATAGGATTTAACAACATCAAATGCGATAGATGCTAAACTACGAATTGATGGTTATGCTTCGTCCACGAGAATAGGTGTACTAACTGGTGGAGTTGGGGTTCACCATGGTAGTACTAGCGCTTTGGGCACTAGAGATGCCTTACTAACTACTCTTGTTTGGGAGCTCTGTGGTGGAGATGGTGCTGTGTCAACTGGAATTGGGTTACTATCTGCTGGGGTTGGGGTTAGATTGGGTGCAGCTAGTTCTTTGTCCATTGACAATCTGCGAGAGTCTGGGTTATGTGTGGTAGGGCTGGTTCTCATGCTTGTACAACCGGGGATCTATCTCCACCAAGAGGTAGGACTGTTTTATTTGAGGACCGTGTTTTTACTCCGCTAGATACTGCCATCACCCGCTCCAATTCAAAATGGCTGATAAACAAGAAACATAGTTGAATGTACAGACCTTGTATGAGAGACAGATGCAATATATAGTGTTGAAAAAAGAGGGCATGAAATAGTTCACATGTATATTGTTTAACTAAAAGGGATAGCATGACATAATTTCACATATATGATGTCTATCTAAACTGGATAGCATACCGTGACATAATTCAAAGATAAGACGACTAACTAAATAGGATGACATGAGAGAATTATATGATGTCTTTAGTAAACAGGTTTGCATGGCATAATTCACACACATGTTATCTAAGTAATCAGGATCGCAAGATATAATTCACGTATGTGATTTATATACTAAGCAGAGGGCATTCGCTTATATGATGTCTGAACTGAGAACATGGTGTTGAATATTGTGTATATGATGTCTAAACTATGCAATGTAAGACACCATATGCATGATATGAGCAGTATAACCATGCCAAGTTAGAGCATACACCCCAGTGGGGGAATAGGACTGGTCATCTGTCTCTGAATCCATCTTTGAGGAGCTATCGAGACCCAACAAGAGATCTTCTTCGAGAGGTAGCACTGTCTGCTCTGAATACCTTATTTTAACTCTAGATTTTTCCATCATCCACTCAAATGGCTGATTCACAGGAAGAGTAGTTGAATGTACAAACATTGGCGACAAATGGAAATGTAATGAAGAAAAGGATTGGCAAGATATCATTCAAATATATGATGTCTGGTTAAACAGGATGGCATTGCATATTTCACATATATTATGGATGGCTAAAAGAGATGAGACTGCATAATACACATCTATGAGTTAGAGTTACTTTGAGCTAGTTTGGGCTCGAATAGCCCTAAAGTATCCAAACATGAGGTCTAGTTTGAGCTAGTTGCATCTAACCCACCCAAAAAACTATCCCACCCAAGAGGTGCTATTGGAGCTAGTTCTCCTAGTGCGTTTATTGTCAATCTAACCCTGTCATCCAAACACCTCTTTGACTAGAGGTAGTTTAGGGTTAGTCATGATCTAGAAACTAACTCTAACCTCTAGCTAAGTTAGAGTATCCAAACAGGGCCATAGAAACTAAACAGGTGGCATTACAGAACATGTCTAAACTAAGCACATGACACATATGATGTCAAAAGTAGGCACTGCAAGGCAACATATGCATGATATGACCAACATCATCATGCCAAGTTAGAGCAAACACCTCGGGGGTTAAATAGGAGTGGTCAGCTCCGTCTGAATCCGCCTCAGAACATATATCTTCCTCTGGATTACAATCTGGAGGGGGGAGGGTTTGCCATTGCACCCACCATGGAGCGACGTCTGCATGACATTGTATTGCCGCGCAAACCTCTTCTCTTTTTCTCTACATGTCCAGCATGATTGTGTACAATATCTTACATGCATACGAAAAAATATAGTGATATTATGTAAGGAGAGCATGCAGAAATCTAGAGTGATGGTAACAACCGGTGGATAGATCCAAACATAATTATAGCAGGCTGATGATAGTTTTGATTTAATAAAAAGACAGATGATGATTGCTTTACTATTTGTTTCCCACCCAAGATGAACAACACAGGCATACCCGAACCAGATAATAGATAAAGATACTATTCATTGCTGCCTCGATATGTGCCCCACAAGCATTTTAAAACTCAAGTCTGAACATTAATTTGGACCTGACTTGGAGTCTACGAGGGGAACAAGATGATAAAGTAGCAGGTAATATTAAGCAATGCATAACATAAGCAGAAACAAAAGAGTGAGACCTCTCTTGTGGACCCGTGTACTCCTCAGGTTCATCCGCTGAGTCGATGATGGCAATGCAGTTGCGGTGGGTGCCAGCGGCGGGGAAGGAGATCTGAGGTGGCCAAAGACGGTTAGGAGTCGTGATGTCTTGTGTGGTGGACTCTTCTGTCGATGGAGCAACTTAGGTGAGGTGGAAGACATCGCGGCAGGAGAAGGACAAAGCACAAAAAGTTTTCTTCAACACCTATGTGTAACTAAAGTAATTCTATAAGGGCTCCTTTGGATTGCAGGATTCTAAAAGCGCATGGATAGTAAAACTACCAGAATAGGATAGGAATGCATGTGGGAAACAAAGCATTTGTAAACACATGATTTCTGTCTACTTGGGTGTTTGGTTCACAAGAATTGGAAGAGCAGAGGAATGCAAAGAAACACGACCAAATTAAAGTGAAACCATATGAAACTGTGTATAGGTAGAATGTTATTCTGCCACTAATGCACTTAGTCTTGTTTCCGTGCATATGATTTTGAAAAGTAGGTCCAGGTCGATGTTTTGCTCCATTCCTTACAACAAAATGCATGAATAATTGACTAGTAGAGTCCCATAGGAAAATTTCCTATTGCTATGTTTTCCCTCACCTTTTTCCTTTGAACCAAAATATCCCTAATGGATCGACATGAATGTAGAGTAATAAATGATGCGACAAGTGTACGACCTCTTTGGCGTAGCCGTGTCGACCTAAGCATCATTGGGTTGGTCGCTGAAGAAGTTGCGGCCGGGGTGGCTATCGGAGGGGTGGAGGGAGATCTGAGGCGTCTGTAGACGGCATCCATGGTACTGCTCTGTTGTGATGGATGTTTCCATCATTGGAGCAGCTTTGGCGAGCCGTAAGACGTCGAGGCTGAAGCAGTACAAGCATACATTGTTAATCTCAAGTGAGATTCTAATAGTAATAGCATCTCCAATAGATGATGTAAAATACATTACCAAAATGTGATAGATGTAAAATTTACATCACTAAAAAACACCTGACTACAACAGATGAGGTAAAAACTGTAGACTCTGAACTTAACCGTCGAAACTAAAATTTACTGTGGAATCTGAATGTTACTATTGAAACTGAACGCACTGGTAGCAGAGAGGCACTTAACATGTAGTTTAGGCTGCTTGAGCACTAGTAGTAGAGAAACTATGATCTAAATCAGCATGCGATCGATAGGCAACACAGTAGCAGATAGAAGCTAGAGCAGCAGCGCTTGGAAGAGCATCTCGAACTAGAGCCAGAGCAGCAACTCATGTAGTTGCAGCAGCCCGTGTACCAGCATCAGAAGTGCGTGCGAGAGCAAGAGCAGAACAGCTACATGAGCAAGGGGATAAGCAGAGTAGCAGCGCGACCGAGCTAGAGCCTGAGCAGTAGCAATAGCGTGAGCGAGCGAGAGCCGGAGCAGCAGCAGCAGATCCGGCTGGTATGGAGGCCGCCGCCGAGGGTGCCTCGCACTAGGGGAGAGCTGCCGTGGAGATGTTGCTGGCGGCACCTGCTTCGAGGTAGCCGTGCCATGGGGGTGCGAGATAGAGCACCGTCGGCATCGGGAGGTCGAGCTAAGGAGGAATGCGATGCGATGAGTGTACAACCTCTTTGGTGGCGCCGAGTGGGCCTCGGCTTTGTCCGAGGAGTCGGTGAGGATGCTGCGGTTTCGGTGGAGCAGGTTAAAGCGGCGCTGTGGGGATGAATCAGTAGAAATAGATGAGGCGATCGTTGGAGAAACTCCTTGGAGGTGGATGATGGGGCGGCTGAAACGGTGGGACGACGAGATCGACGATGGATCCTCATCCGGGGAGGTGTATGAGGGACGTCGAGCTGTTGCGGTGGATGATGTCATCAGGGAAGAGGCTCCGGCTAGGCAGCGGTGGGGTGGTGGATGGAGGAGGGTGGGGTTTCGCGGTTGGAGTAGAGAGGTTATGGCGGCCTGGGATTTCGAATGGCGAAAAGGAGATGATGGGAGCGGGGACCATGACTCAGGGACACGCTTGTCCAAAATGTAGGGTGTGTTACACAAGTACCCCCACCGATTTGAACTAGCGGCCCTTTCGGCTCAGGGTTAGAAGGGGGATTTTGCGTGTCGGGGTTTGGCAGCTGGAGGGAGTTTTCGTGTGCATTGTAATTTCGGGATAGCAAGGTGCGGGTTGTGAAGCCGTGAGTTTTGGGAGCATGATATTTGAATTTTCGGGATAACAAGGCATGGGTTGAAATTTAGGGACAAGCCTGATGTGTAATAATGTACGTACCAAATCAATTCGCACTTCCCTCAATGAAAAAAATAGAACTATTCCCACCACACAAAGAGAGAGTCTTGTCCCGTTTTACTGTACGAATGCTATTCAAATCTATGAATCGATGTTATGCCCAATTAAATTTTTTCACTGGCTATATAATGCATGTAACCTACTCATACGAACATTTTAGTGCATTCCAAATGTCTATACTACCGCTACAATTCGAAGTAAATTTGAATTCGTTTCTCTATTTGAATAAGAATCTATAATCACGATTGTTGCCAAGTTATACCATCATTTCTATATTATCTTAACAACACACCACATAATTACTATAGAGATAGATAGGAACTATGTGTACTATATGAACTCGAATTCAAAATTTTGAATACACTTGATGTTGATTCCAAATAATAGTACATTTGATGTATTAACTAGATCTTCATAATCTAAACCATGTTTCATGCGTACACTTTGTTTATCAGACAAAGTAAGTGCCCGCCCCTACATTATGACAAGTATTTAGCCCTGAGCTGCAAAAGCCACACATTATCACAAATTCAAATAAATGTTCTATATATTATATGTAGTATAACATGTTCACAACCACGCCATGCGTATCACCATTATATATATATATATATATATATATATATATATATATATATATTACTACATGCGTTGGTTTAAAACACTATGATATCTTCTTCAAATATCCAAATTGACTTTTATAATGAATTATGATCTATATTCGTCTTTTAGACCCATACAATCCTCTTATATTTGTAGCTAGCACTAACTTTCTCTCGTGCATGCACACGCCCGCCTCCCTCTAACCCTCCCTCGGCATTCTCTAGCTCCATCGCACACATTCGTCATTTCTCTTTAGGTCGTTCACCCACAGTGTGTGTAGGCCCCCAACTCCTTCTTTCCGACACACACCGATCGATATACCTGTCTAGCCAGGTGTGCATACCACAAACACAAGCTTTCCCTCTTCTCTTCTCACCATCCATTCCCCCCTCTGTCTAATATGGTTCCACACACATGCACACTCCTGCCCCTCTTTTCATCAATCTCATACTCGCACACTCCTTCCCCCTCAATATAGTAGGCCTCTCGCACCACCTCATAGCCGGATCCCTCCCCCTATCTCTCTCTCCCTCTCTATCTCTCTCTCTATATCCTTCTCTTCGGGCCTTATTTGCTTCTAACACATGCATTCATACCGATCGATCTCCCTATATATACCTAGGTTGACTATAACTCTTTTCCCCCACGCATCGATCGACGTACCTCACAAGTTATGTATCTGCCTTTCTTCGACAAAGGATGATTGATGTTCCTATGTAGTTATGTCTGCTTACCACAGCCATATCGTCTCCCCCCTCATCATTCATGCATACCTCCTGACCTGTCTCTCACACGCGCGTGCACAGACTGGCAGGCATCCCCTCTCTTATTGATACTGTAGGCGCGCCCTCCGTTTGTCTAGCAGGCCTCTCCCACCATTTGTGAGAAGCAACTCCACCACCAACACCTCTGACACTCTAGCTCTACCTCTCTCCCAACATTATTTTTCTCCTACACATATGCATGGATGCCCATCGATCTCCCTCAATACATAAGGTAGGTCTCTCTCCTCCTCCACACATGTACCAGTCGTTCTACCTCTATAGTTAGGTCTCTACCCC
>NC_041390.1:422608509-422621888 GCF_002162155.2 Triticum dicoccoides | reverse complement strand
CATGCCACAGAGACAAACTGCACATGTCCCCTCTCACGTTCCAGTAGGCTAGCCACCCTATATCTTTGACGTGGGCACACACAAATTCAATGGCACTCTTTATTGATCGCACGCGCACACACGCACACACACTTCATCCATATGTTCAATTCTATGGATATCTCAAGCCGATGATACCTCCACTCTTTTGTCGTGGATCGCCCCCTCTATATATGATATATCAAGGCCTCTGTTTCACACACAATGCATATACTACATTTTTGTTTGAGATATCATCGACACATATTCCTTGTCCATCTCTCACTCACCTCCCCAAAAAACACTCATGAACCCACACACTATCTCTCTGTAGGTTTGTATCTCTCTCACACAAACCCACGTAGGTGGTGTACGTACATGAAGAGAATAGGTGCATGTACTCACACTTCGTGACCAGCCACACCCGCGCGAGTACATGGTGGAGTGATACATCTCCAATGTATCTATAATTTTTTATTGTTCCATGCAATTATATTATCCGTTTTGGATGTTTTATATGAATTAATATGCTATTTTATATTATATTTGGGACTAATCTATTAACCTAGAGACCAGTGCCAGTTTCTGTTTTTTCCTTGTTTTTGAGCTTCGCAGAAAAGGATTACCAAACAGAGTCAAAACGGAATAAAACCTTCGCGATGATTTTTCTTGGACTAGAAGACACCTGTTGGACTTGGACTCCAAGTCAGAAGACCTTGGAGTAGACGACAAGCCATAGGGGCACGCCCTAGGGGGGGCTGCCTTGTGGCCAACTCCAACACCTCCTGACCTAATTCTTCGTCTGATATCTCACATATATTCCCAAACCTCTAGAAGCATCCACGAAAACACTTTTCTACTGAATCAACCTTCTGTTCCCATGAGAACCCATCTTGGGGCCTTTTCCGGCATCCTGCTGGAGGGGGATTCGATCACGGAGGGCTTCTACATCAACTCTATTGCCCTTCCGATGAAGCGTGAGTAGTTTACCTCAGACCTACGGGTCCATAGCTAGTAGCTAGATGGCTTCTCCCTCTCTCTCTCTCTCTCTCTCTCTCTCTCTCTCTCTCTCTCTCTCTCTTTGATTCTCAATACCATGTGTCTCCTCGATGTTCTTGGATATCTATCCGATGTAATCTTCTTTTGCGGTGTGTTTGTCGAGATCCGATGAATTGTGGATTTATGATCATATTATCTATGAAAATTATTTGCGTCTTCTCTGAATTCTTTTATATATGATTTGATATCTTTGTAATTCTCTTCGAACTATCGGTTTAGTTTGGCCAACTAGATTGGGTTTTTTTGCAATAGGAGAAGTGCTTAGCTTTGGGTTCAATCTTGCGGTGTCCTTTCCCAGTGATAGTAGGGGCAGTAAGGTGATACGTCTCCAAGATATCTATAATTTATTAAGTACTCATGCCAACATATTATCATTCTTGGATGTTTTATAATCATTTTATAGCAACTTTGTATCTTTTTTTGAGACTAACCTATTGACCCGGTGCCCAATGCCAATTGCTGTTTTTTGCTTGTTTTTTACATCGCAGGAAATCAATATCAAACGGAGTCCAAACACCGGAAACTCTGTGTGGATTTTTTATGGACCAGAAGACCACCAGTGGGCCAGAGCAGCACCTGGGGAGTGCCCCGAGGGGGGCACAACCCACTAGGGCACACCTGGGGGCCCAGGCTCGCCCATGTGGGTTGTGCCCACCTCGGTGGCCTCCCATACCCTCTCTTCGCCCTATAAATTCCCAAATATTCCAAAAACCCTCAGGGTAATCCTAGATCAGAAGTTTTGCCGCTGCAAGGCTCTATAGCCACGAGAAACCAATCTAGACCCCGTTCCGGCACTCCACCGGAGGGGGAATCATCACCGATGGCCATCTTCATCATCCCGGCGGCCACCACGATGAGGAGGGAGTAGTCCACCCTGGGGGCTGAGGTTTTGTACCAGTAGCTATGTGTTTAATCTCTCTCTCTCTCTTTCTCTCTCGCTCTCTCTCGTGTTCTTGAGATGTCATGATCTTGATGTATCGCGGGCTTTGTTAATATAGTCGGATCATATGGTGTTTCCCCCTCTCTATCTTGTTGTGATGAATTGAGTTTTCCCTTTTATATTTCATTTTATCAGATTGAATACTTTTATGGATTTGAAAACACTTTATGTATGTCTTGCATATGAATACTAGTGGTGACAATGGGGTATCATATTGATTCACTTGATATATGTTTTGGCACTCAGCTTGCGGATTCCCGAGGTGACATTGGGGTAACCTATGCATAGGGGTTGATGCACGTTCTTCTCTTTGTTTCTCCGGTAGAAATCTTGGGGCACTCTTTGAAGTTCTTTGTGTTGGATTGAGTATTATGAATTTGAAATTATTTGGTGTTATTTTAGTATGAACTCTTGGATAGATCGATCAGAAAGTATAGCTTCGAGGTGGTTTCGTACCCTACAAACGATTTCTTCTTATGTTCTCCGCTAGATAGGAACTTTGGAGTGATTCTTCTTTGCACGTTGAGGGATGGTTATATGGTCAAATTATATTAGCATTGTTGAGAGATTGCAGTAGCGAAAGTCCGGACCCTAGGCCTCATTTCAAGCATTGCAATACCGTTTTTGTGCCCGTTTACTATTTGCTACCTTGCTGTTTTTTTATTTATTCAGATTATAAAAATATATTTCTACCATCCGTATTACACTTTTATCACCATCTCTTCGCCGAACTAGTGCACCTAAATAATCTGCCATTGTTATTTGGTTGCAGGGTTGTTTGAGAGAGACCATCTTCATCCTACGCCTCCCACGGATTGATAAACCTTAGGTCATCCACTTGAGGGAAAATTGCTACTGTCCTACAAAACTCTGCGCTTGGAGGCCCAACACGTGTCTACAAGAATAAAGTTGCATAGTAGACATCACAAGGCACGTATTGTATTGTTGACATCGAGGATAAAAAGATGGGGTTTACATCATATTGCTTGAGTTTATTCCTCTACATCATGTCATCTTACTTAATGTGTTACTCTGTTCTTCATGAACTTAACACTCTAGATGCAGGCATGAGTCGGTCGATTTGTGGAGTCATAGTAGTACATGTAGAATCGCTTTGGTCTTCTTGACACGGACGTGATGCCTATATTTCATAATCATTGCCTTAGATATCGTCATAACTTTGTGCTTTTCTATCAATTGCTCGACAGTAATGTGACGCCCCGAGACCGATGCGCCAGGTGTCTTCCAGTTATTCGTTGTTGTTGCCTTGTCCGTCGCTTGCATGTTGCATCTTGCCATGTCATCACGTGCATTGCATCATCATGTTTTCAAAACTTGCATTCGTCCGAGTTCCCCCGGTTCCGTCCGTTGTCCGTTCTAAGCCCAGACACACACTTGCGCGCGCCCGTGGCACGTTTGAGATATTATTTTATAAGTGGCCGTAAAATGTTCTCGGAATGGGTTGAAAATTGTCATGCAGTGTTTTTATGTTGTAGGTAGGCCGCCTGCCAAGTTTCATCGCATTCGGAGTTCGTTTGGTGCCCCAACGGATAACTATAACGGCAGTATAGTCGATCTATCGTCGGACGTTTTCGGTCACCGGAAACTGCCGCCGGGCTGCTCTGCTTCTCTCTCTTCTCAGCCCAACATGTCTACAAAGCCCATCTACCCCTCCTACACTCCCCCTCCACTCCGGACCGTTCGATGGTGATCGTACTGCTCCAAAACAGTCTCAAACCCCTCTCAAACCCCTAACCCTAGCCCCTTTCTATATATAGACGCCTCCCCTGACATTTTTGGCCTCCTACCTACCCCTCCTCAATTTCCGCACCGCCCCAATCATCATCAGCCGCCGCCGCCTTCCTCGTTTTCAGCGCCGGCACGCTCCCCTGCCCCCACTTGTCGCCGCCAGCACCACCCAGCACCGCCGCCACGTCAACAGCATCGCCGCGCGTAGCCAACCACATCCCGCCACTTGTCCTCCTTGCGCCCCACTTCGCCGCGGCCCTTAGAGCCCATCTGAGGCCTACCTGAGCCCATCCAGGGCCCAAGCTCCACCCGCTCCCTGCTGTGCCTCCTGGTCCACCAACCTCCCGCTTCCCCAACCCCATCGTCAAGCGCCACCTGCCGGCGACCAAGGCCGCCGGCCACCTCAACGCCCAAGTCGCCGGACCTTCCTCTCAGGTCATGTCGCCGCCTCGCCGTGCTCGTCTTCTCCCTCTCCTCTCGATATCTCTCACCCTGAGCTCTCTCTCTCTCTCCCGTAGGAGCTCACCGCTGATGTTCGCCAGAGCTCGTGACCCCGCCGTCCTTTTGCTCGGATTCGTGCCTCCATGGCCTCCCTCGACATCGTCCTTGTCCAACCCCGACCGGATCCGGTGCACAGGGGCCGGATCCATCCGTCCACGACCTCGTCTCCGGCCGTCCCGTGCCCCTGGACCTCGTCGGAGCTGCGCTAGGCCTTCGCCGTCATCCTTCTTCGGGGAGGAGCATGAACCACTCGCTCCTCTACTCCATTGACCGCGGCCACCTCCCCATGGGCCGATTCCGAGCATAGGGCCCGGCCTGTGCCAAGCTAGCCTGCTGCAGCTGCTCCATTGAACCGGCCCATGAAGCCCATGGTGAGCAGCCGCCCAGACCCTATGCACTGTTGGGCTGCCAGTTTCGGCCCGATCAGTGTTTTTTTCCTTTGGACACATTTAATCTTTTATCCCAGGTTTTACAGATTTGCAGAAAAAACCCTAAGCTCCATGCATTTAATAACTTCACAACCGTGCATCGGATTAAAACAAACTTTATATGAAAAATGCTTAGATTTTTGTGTACATTCATATTATGCAACTTTCATCTATGTTTAAAAATGTTTAAGATGATGTTTGTTTAAATTTGCCATATTTCCATGCTAAAGTGATTTAATTCATAACTAAATAATCGTAGCTCCAAACTTATTAAACTTTATATGTTAATGGGGTAGAAAAATGCATAGATTATCATGGTGGCTTTACTTTGCATGTTTAACAACTCTAAAATATGCTTTAGGACAGAACAGTACCTAATCCAAAAATATGCACATGAGGATTTTCCGGCCTTGTTGCTTGTTGTTCCGACCTCATTTAAACTTGCCTAGATAGGTAGTTTTCTTTTGCTTCACCTCTTGCCATGTTAATCAACATTTAATATTGTTGGGTACATAAACGAGATCGAACTAAATAACATGAATGTGGTGTTCTGTCAATATGCAACTCGTTGCATATTGAGCTCCACTTAACTTGTAGTATTGTTTGTGCACTTTGCCATGCCATGCCTCATTAAACCGAACATGCATCATACTTGGTTGTGCATCATGCCATGTTCATGTGTTGGTTGTTTACTGTGTTGCTTGCTTCTTTCCGGGTTGCTACTCTTGTTAGCTTCGGTTTCGTTCCAGAGTTGTGAGGATCCGTTCGACTATGTCCGTTTGTCTTCTTCATGGAATCGTTCTTCTTCCTTGTGGGTTCTCAGGCAAGATGACCATACCCTCAAAATCACTTCTATCTTTGCTTGCTAGTTGCTCACTCTTTTGCTATGCTGCGCTACCTACCACTTGCTATATCATGCCTCCCATATTGCCATGTCAAGCCTCTAACCCACCTTTCCTAGCAAACCGTTGTTTGGCTATGTTACCGCTTTTGCTCAGCCCCTCTTATAGCGTTGCTAGTTGCAGGTGAAGCTGAAGTTTACTCCATGTTTGGAACATGGACATGTTGGGATATCACAATATCTCTTATTTATATTAATGCATCTATATACTTGGTAAAGGGTGGAAGGCTCGGCCTTATGCCTGGTGTTTTGTTCCACTCTTGCCGCCCTAGATTCCGTCATACCGGTGTTATGTTCCTTGATTTTGCATTCCTTACGCGGTTGGGTGTTATGGGAACCCCTTGACAGTTCACTTTGAATAAAAACTCCTCCAGCAAGGCCCAACCTTGGTTTTACATTTGCCTAACAACCTATTACCCTTCCCTTGGGTCGGCCAACCCGAGGGTCATCTTTATTTTAACCCCCCGGGCCAGTGCTTCTCTAAGTGTTAGTCCGAACCGAGCCGCCTACGGGGCCACCTCGGGGAAATTTGAGGGCTGGTTTTACTCGTAGCCTGTCTCATCCATTGTTGCCCTGAGAACGAGAGACGTGCCACTCCTATCGGGATTGTCATCACATCGGATGGCTTTGCTAGTCTTATTTTACCATTATTGAAATGTCTTGTAACCAGGATTCCGAGACTGATCAGGTCTTCCCGAGAGAAGGAATATCCTTCCTTGACCATGAGTGCTTGTGATGGGCTAAGTTGGGACACCCCTGCAGGGTTTGAACTTTCGAAAGCCGTGCCCGCGATTATGGGGCAGATGGGAATTAGTTAATGTCCGGTTGTAGAGAACTTGACACTTAACTTAATTAAAATGCATCAACCGCGTGTGTAGCCGTGATGGTCTCTTTCCGGCGGAGTCCGGGAAGTGAAAACGGTTCTTGTGTTATGCTTGAACGTAAGTAGTTTTGGGGTCACTTCTTGATCATTTCTAGCTTCAAGACCATGTGTTGCTTCTCTTCTCGCTCTCTTTTGCGTATGTTAGCCACCATATATGCTTAGTGTTTGCTGCAGCTCCACCTCACTACCCTTTCCTACCTATAAGCTTAAATAGTCTTGATCTCGCGGGTGTGAGATTGCTGAGTCCTCGTGGCTCACAAATACTTCCAAACAGTTGCAGGTGCCGATGATACTGGTGCTGTTGACGCAACTGAGCTCAAGTGGGAGCTTGATGAAGATCGTGTTCGTTGTGTTGTTTCATTTTCCTATTGATTAGTAGTGGAGCCCCGTTGGGACGATCGGGGATCTAGCATTTGGGGTTTTCTTCTTTTATTTTGGTTCCATAGTCGGACCTTGTTTGTATTCTGGATGATGTATGTTTAACTTGTATTTGTGTGAAGTGGCGATTGTAAGCCAACTCTTTATCCTTTTCTTATTCAGTACATGGGATTGTGTGAAGATTACCCCTCTTGCGGCAAACCTACCATGCGGCTATGCCTCTAAGTCGTGCCCCGACACGTGGGAGATATAGCCGCATTGTGGGTGTTACAAGTAATTTGTTCACCCACCGTATTATTTACTATCTTGAGAGAAGCCTCTAGTGAAACCTATGGCCCCCGCGTCTATTTTCCATCATATAAGTTTCCAACCTTCTATTTTCCATCGTATTAGTTTCCGATCTACTATTTTGCAATCTTTTAATTTCTGATCTATAAACAAAAAAACCCAAAAATATTTACTTTATTGTTTGGTTAGTTTTATCTATCTCTATCAGATCTCACTTTTGCAAGTGACCATGAAGGGATTGACAACCCCTTTATTGAATTGGGTGCAAGTTGTTTGATTGTTTGTGCAGGTGTGATTTGTGCGTTGTCTCCTTCTGGATCGATACCTTGGTTCTCTAATTGAGGGACATACTTATCTCTACTTTGCTGCATCACCCTTTCCTCTTCAAGGGAAAAACCAACGCATGCTCAAGAAGTAGCAGGAACAATTTCTGGCACCGTTGCCGGGGAGATCTAAGCCAAGTCAAGACATACCAAGTACCCATCATAAAACTCTCATCTCTTGCATTACATTATTCTCCATTTGCCTCTCGTTTTCCTCTCCCCCACTTCTAAAATGATTTTCGAAAAGATTTGCCTTTTTCTTCCCCCCTCTTCCGTTCGTCTTTTTTGTTTGCCTTTGGTTTGCTCGTTGGCTTGTTGCTACCATGTCTGAATCTGGGGAGGTTATTGCTGAGAAGGATAGTAGTAACGATGGGGGAAACTTTGATGCTTTTGCTAATACTAAACCTCATGAAGAATCTACTATCCTGCACGCTAAAAAACTTCGCATAGGTAGCGACAATATTATTGGAAAAGGAATTAATCAAGATTTCCTTACTTGTGTCGGCGCGCTTCCCATGTTAGGTGGATCTATTCTCCATAAAACTAGTAGTCTTGCCGATGCTATGTCTTTGCTTGTGGTTGAACTTGAAAGACAATTTGTTCATATGCATCCATCCATACAAAGGATTTTTCTAGAGTTTTCTAATATTGAGCATTCTTCTATTAAGCGCGCAGCCAAAATATTTCTAGCTCATGAGTTTAGATTTATTATGAAAGAAGCTAATGAAATTTTCGCGCATTATAAAGTAGATGGTGGTTGACCTCCCATAGAGGGGGTTCTCTTTAATCAAGAGGAAATAATGCGTTTACGATCTCTAGATCATGTTTCTTATAATGAAAAATTAAGAAAGAGGGTCCATACCGATGTTTTAGTTGATAAGATTTCCAAACTTAATGATAATTTTGGTATAGAAAACAATGGATTGGGTTTCTCTCTTGGACCTAAGCTCATGACTTTTTGCCAACATAACTCTCACATTGATGATTTGGTCATACAATATGAGGGGCCGAAGGAGGAACCAATTCCTCCCGAGCTTGATCTTCGGGATCCTTATCCCATTAAATTTAGCCTTTTTGATTACTTTTGCTTACCACAAAGAAAACTTCCTACTGAACGAAGGGAGTATGAGATGAGCTTTTGAGATTTGCCTTACCATTTCTATGATTATACCTAGATCTATTTGTGTTTTTATGGCTAGCTAAGGGCGTTAAACAATAGCGCTTGTTGGGAAGCAACCCAATTATATTTTATTTTTCTTTGCTTCTCGGTTCTGTTTTTCAATAAATAATTCATCTAGCCTCTGGTTAGATGTGTTTTAATTAGTGTTTGTGCCAAGTAAGACCTTCGGGATGGCTTACAATGATAGTTGATTTGATCTTGCTAAAAAACAAGAAACTCTTATGCTCGGGAAAACAATTCTCATTTTTAACAAAAGTGTGATAAAATACGAATTATTCTTGCATAAGATTAATAAACAAATTTCCCAGGTTTTCCTAAGTTTCAAGAATTTTTGGAGTTACAGAAGTATTCAAGAGTTATAGATTACTACAGACTGGTCTGTTTTTGACAGATTCTGTTTTCTATGTGTTGTTTGCTTATATTGATGAATCTATGGGTAGTATCAGGGGGGGGGGGGTATGAACCATGGAAAAGTTGGAATATAGTAGATATTACACCAATATAAATAAATAATGAGTTCACAACAGCACCAAAAGTGGTGATTTATTTTCTTATACTAACGGAGCTTATGAGATTTACTGTTGAGTTTTGTGTTGTGAAGTTTTCATGTTTTGTGTAAGGATTTGATGGACTGTGGAATAAGGAGTGTCAAGAGCCTAAGCTTGGGGATGCCCGGAAGGCATCCCCTCTTTGGTCTTCATCTATCGGTAACTTTACTTGAGGCTGTATTTTTATTCACCACATGATATGTATTTTGCTTGGAGCGTCTTGTATGATTTGAGTCCTAGATTTTTACCTTGCCACAATC
Source organism: Triticum dicoccoides (assembly GCF_002162155.2). Classification (NCBI taxonomy): domain Eukaryota; kingdom Viridiplantae; phylum Streptophyta; class Magnoliopsida; order Poales; family Poaceae; genus Triticum; species Triticum dicoccoides. The sequence goes on along the minus strand of NC_041390.1, from coordinate 422,612,432 downwards.
ATCCTTGCTGTACAAACCTTTTGAGAGGGACACGCATGAATCGTGATTTATTAGAATAATCTATTTGCTTCACTTATATCTTCTGAGCTAGGCAATTTTTGCTCTAGTGCTTCACTTATATCTTTTTAGAGCATGACGGTGACTTTATTTTATAGAAATTGTTGAACTCTCATGCTTCACTTATATTATTTTGAGAGTCTCTAAACATCATGGCAATTTGCTTTGGTTATGAATTTAGTCCTAATATGATAGACATCCAAGAGGGATATAATAAAAGCTTTCATATAAAGTGCATTGAATACTATGAGAAGTTTGATTCCTTATGATTGTTTTGAGATATAGAGATGGTGATATTACAGTAATGCTAGTGAGTAATTGGTGGATTGTAGAAATACTTGTGTTAAAGTTTGTGATTCCCGTAGCATGCACGTATGGTGAACCGTTATGTGATGAAGTCGGAGCATGATTTATTTATTGATTGTCTTCCTTATGAGTGGCGGTCGGGGACGGGCGATGGTCTTTTCCTACCAATCTATCACCCTAGGAGCATGCGCGTAGTACTTTGTTTCGATGACTAATAGATTTTTTCAATAAGTATGTGAGTTCTTTATGACTAATGTGAAGTCCATGGATTCTATGCACTCTCACCCTTCCACCATTGCTAGCCTCTCTAGTACTGCGCAACTTTCACCGGTGCATTAAACCCACCATATACCTTCCTCAAAACAGCCACCATACCTACCTATTATGGCATTTCCATCGCATTTCCGAGATATATTTCCATGCAAATTTCCACCGTTCCATTTATTATGACATGCTCCATCATTTACATATTGCTTTGCATGATCATGTAGTTGAAATTGTATTTGTGGCAAAGCTACCTTTCATAATTTTTTCATACATGTCACTATTGATTCATTTCACATCCCGGTACACTGCCGGAGGCATTCATGTAGAGTCATATTTTGATCTAAGTACTGAGTTGTAATTCTTGAGTTGTACACTGGTGCGCGTCGGACCGTCGATCCAAAACAAACGGTTTTTAACCCCTTTCCGCGACGACATTTGGAACCGTTGCCATGTGAGTGTGGGAGATAAGGGGGTCCTTCCCACACGACCCAGAAACCGTTGGGGATATGCCCTCCTGGCACACACGTTCAGCAAAATGAGGTCGTGTGCAACCGGCGAGCACTCAAATATGGAAAATGCGTACAGTAGACCTGAAAAAAATACAATTATACGGCGAAATTGTTTCCGGTCGCAAGTACATCCCACATAGTCAGTCCCCGCTAAATGTTTCCGTTCGTATGCACATCCCACACAATCACTCCAAGGAAAACATTTCCGTTCACAGGTACATCACACACAATTTTTCCTGTTAAATCGTTTGCGTTATTGAATGTATTACACACGGTCCGTAGAAGAAACTGTGTGGCAAAGGCTATCCATCACACATAGTTTTTATGTGGTAAACGTTTGCACAAGGTGGCCTAACGCAAACATTTTTCAAGAGAAACTCGTGTGTGATTGTTCATTGATCCAACACGGTTTATTCCTAGAAACTGCGTGCGTTGCCTGAGGTCATAGCCCATGGTATTTTTTTCAACAACTGTTTGCAATAGCAAAACACAATTAGCAGGCTAATTATCTGATTATTCATAATCCATTTATTAATCTAATTGACATTTCATATTAAGTACACAATATATTTTATTTCCATATTAAGGAAGAAGAATTTCATAATTGAAATACATCAGAGTACAACATGATATAAGATCAGCACCCAGCTACCCCATTACAAAACTGCACCAGCAGCAAGTTCCACATGCAACATGTAGAAGCTTTCGAAATTAGAATCATAGATGGTATATAGACTGATGCATCTCATCTGGAAAACTGCTAAAGCGGAAGGCGAATATTGAGCCTTCATTCAAGTTGAAGGTCTTTGCAACTTTAGGCCAGTGCCTGTGGATGATTGACCATCCGTCCTTCGTCCTCTTCAGGAACACTTCAATATTCAACCGTGGGTGTTGTATGAAAACCTTCCTCGCCTCCTGACCATAGAGGTGGTTTGAGAGGTAATCATTAGTGAACTGCTTTGGAAAGGCCTGAAAACAAGGATATGTATAAATATCTTCTCTATATTGGAAATGGGGCAAATGAATAAAAAAGGCAAGGTATAATAGTTAGTACCATCTTGTAATGAACTGATGTCTTCTTCATTGTGTAGACAAAGATCTTGTTGTTTTTTGTCGCTAATTTATTTATCCTAACAATCTTTCTGAGTTTCTTGATGTGATTGATATTCATGGACAACTCATTTCCCCATATGCAAAAAGGGTCGAACAGTGGGTCAAAACCTCTGACAGGAGGACCTACATGTGCAAGACCAAATTATTAAAAACCAAAATATTAGAATGGTTCTTACAATTGCACTATAATGTGTTATTAGACAATGGACCATGCACGTGCTAACCTTGATTGTAAACCTCAGTGCTTCCCATTGTTTCCCTGCAACACATATAAGGTAGTTAGTCATCAGGTTAAGTAAGGGTTCGCATGCTATCAGTAAAACATGTTGATGAAAAATAAGCACATTGCAGATTCATCAGATTAATTGAAGCTACACGGAAACCCCATTTACCCATACCAAGCATGATTAAGAACTAGAAAATATAACACTTGTCTATGTTTCTCATGTATTATGTGCAGCCACATTCGATTTATTCCTCAGATGCACAACAATACAAAATTCTACCCATGACAATTGGACATCGCATTGCAGAATTGAACCAAGCAGTTAACTAAACACCACAACAAATGAACCAAACATTAACTGAGCATCACATTGCACAATATAGCATACTCCTAATAGAAGATCAGAGAGTTAACCAAACAGTTAACCACAACCAATTTTAGCAATTGTATTTGTTTCTCATTTATTTACTACAACCAAATTCGATTTATTCCTCACATGGTATACAATAACAGAATGCACCCACAATTTTGTAAAGATAAATTAGATTTATTTCTCACATGGAAGACAATACAAAATTCCAGCCTCAAGAATTGAACATCACATTTGTAAAATTGAACCAAACAGTTAACTGAAGACAACAAATAATTAACAAAACAATTAATAAGTGAGCACCACACTGCATGACATATAGATCCCCCTCCATCTCGATCCCCCTCGCCAGATCCCCCTCGCCAGATCCCCCTCGCCGCCAACGACCCCCCGCACCCTCCCCCGCTCCAACCTAGGTTAGGCTAGGTCGCGTCGGGCCCCAACCCCATTCGTAGCAGCCGCCCCACCCCACCCCACTGGCAGCTGCACCTCGTTCCGCCGCCATGACGAGGAAGCCGGAGCTCGAAGGTGGAGACTTCGGCGGGGCTACTCGCAGTCCATCGATGGCTGACAATGAATGCCGACGCGACGCGATGAGGCCGGCCCACGACCACGACCACGACCGGCGTCCTCCTCCTTCTACGGCCTGTATCTCTGATGTGATGCCAACCACCGCCTCGTCAGCGTATGTAAATGCTCCCTCCCTCCCTCCTCTACTCCTCTCCTCTATATAGTGTAATAATTTTTATCAATAAAAAATAATAAAAAAGTTACTAATGGCGCACCAGGAGAGGGTGCGCCATTGTTATCAATAAAAAAAGTTACTTATGGCGCACCCCACGGTGGTGCGCCATTGCTATGGATGTACTTATGGCGCACCCCTAGGAGGTGTGCCATTGCTATCCCTTCCCCCCTCTATCCCTTTCCCCCTCGCCCCCCCCCCGCGCGCCAGATCCTTTCCCCCTCGTCGTCGCCGACCCCTTTCCAGCCCGCCCTGCCCCCACCTCCAGCGCTCCTCCACCCATCACCACCGCAGCTCTTCCACCCCTCACCACCACAAGCCGCCGCCACCCCT